>NC_064646.1:445345144-445544983 GCF_023864345.2 Schistocerca serialis cubense | reverse complement strand
ATAGTGGTTAGTATCCCCGCCTGTCACGCGGGAGACCGGGGTTCGATTCCCCGCCGGGGAGATGCGATTTTTATCTCACAAACCTGTTCGAGTGTTGCGCGTATGGGGGTCGTAAGAGCATTAACTTTGCGATCGTGGAGTGTAGTTGGTGCGAAATCTTAAAAAATGCTACATCTTAGGAAGTGGTTCTCGCATTCTTCACACTTCAGAATTACGGGGTTTGCTGTTAACGCTGAATTAAAGCACCCCAGCCGACGCTGTGGGCGTAATAATCGAGCTCGACACAGTCCGCAAAAGAAATAATTTTAGCAGAGCGTGGTTTCGATCCACGGACCTCTGGGTTATGGGCCCAGCACGCTTCCACTGCGCCACTCTGCTGGCTGGGGTTGCGCCGGCTCTGCGCCACGTGACGTGGGACACTTGGAAAGTGTTGTCTGCGTCGCTTTCACACGCCTGTATTTAATTGCGTATCATCTCCTACAGCTCTCAGCTTGACTTGTCTCGACTTTGCTCGACTGACGCTACGCTGACGCTTGCAGGCAGCGATATTTACCACGATCGACTCGACATGCAGCTGCGAGATGCACAGGAGCAACAAAGCACTCCACGATGCGGCGACATACGAAATCCACTGGCCAGCTACGCGTCGGCAACTAACAAAATGCCGACCCTGCCAGGATTCGAACCTGGAATCTTCTGATCCGTAGTCAGACGCGTTATCCGTTGCGCCACAGGGCCAGTGGCAGCATTTCTTTCTACGAGACAAGTGCAATTCGCTAAGAAACGTGTTCTCCATGGCTGAGCAAGCTCCCAAGGAAGGTACCTCTCGTCCAGCTGCGTGGCCGCAGTGCGCCTGCAGAGCTTAGAGCTTGCCACGCATCTGCTCTCGCTGTTCGACAGGTAGCAGAAGGCAAGGCGCGCGTTTTCCCGCGTTTTCTCGACGACCAGAGCCGGTTGATGTGCATGTAAGCGTAGCATATGAAACAAGAATAGCACGAAGCATTGGTAGTCAGGTGCCAAAGTCGCAGTATGGCATCAGGTGGCGATCGTATGTTTCTGTGGCCACCACTGGTTTGCAGCAAAGTGAATACCGCTAACTGAGAGCACTGTGTTGTAGCCCCAGTGGCGCAATTGGTTAGCGCACGGTACTTATAAGGCAGTAGCCGTGAGCAATGCCGGGGTTGTGAGTTCGAGCCTCACCTGGGGCATACTTTTAATTCTTAGCAGCTGTCTCTGACAGCAACAGGAGGCTAGGTTTGAGATGTATCAGCTATTTGAGTAACATAATTGTGCATTCGAGACGCTAGCTGCGTCTTCCTCGGTAGTATAGTGGTTAGTATCCCCGCCTGTCACGCGGGAGACCGGGGTTCGATTCCCCGCCGGGGAGATGCGATTTTTATCTCACAAACCTGTTCGAGTGTTGCGCGTATGGGGGTCGTAAGAGCATTAACTTTGCGGTCGTGGAGTGTAGTTGGTGCGAAATCTTAAAAAATGCTACATCTTAGGAAGTGGTTCTCGCATTCTTCACACTTCAGAATTACGGGGTTTGCTGTTAACGCTGAATCAAAGCACCCCAGCCGACGCTGTGGGCGTAATAATCGAGCTCGACACAGTCCGCAAAAGAAATAATTTTAGCAGAGCGTGGTTTCGATCCACGGACCTCTGGGTTATGGGGCCCAGCACGCTTCCACTGCGCCACTCTGCTGGCTGGGGTTGCGCCGGCTCTGCGCCACGTGACGTGGGACACTTGGAAAGTGTTGTCTGCGTCGCTTTCACACGCCTGTATTTAATTGCGTATCATCTCCTACAGCTCTCAGCTTGACTTGTCTCGACTTTGCTCGACTGACGCTACGCTGACGCTTGCAGGCAGCGATATTTACCACGATCGACTCGACATGCAGCTGCGAGATGCACAGGAGCAACAAAGCACTCCACGATGCGGCGACATACGAAATCCACTGGCCAGCTACGCGTCGGCAACTAACAAAATGCCGACCCTGCCAGGATTCGAACCTGGAATCTTCTGATCCGTAGTCAGACGCGTTATCCGTTGCGCCACAGGGCCAGTGGCAGCATTTCTTTCTACGAGACAAGTGCAATTCGCTAAGAAACGTGTTCTCCATGGCTGAGCAAGCTCCCAAGGAAGGTACCTCTCGTCCAGCTGCGTGGCCGCAGTGCGCCTGCAGAGCTTAGAGCTTGCCACGCATCTGCTCTCGCTGTTCGACAGGTAGCAGAAGGCAAGGCGCGCGTTTTCCCGCGTTTTCTCGACGACCAGAGCCGGTTGATGTGCATGTAAGCGTAGCATATGAAACAAGAATAGCACGAAGCATTGGTAGTCAGGTGCCAAAGTCGCAGTATGGCATCAGGTGGCGATCGTATGTTTCTGTGGCCACCACTGGTTTGCAGCAAAGTGAATACCGCTAACTGAGAGCACTGTGTTGTAGCCCCAGTGGCGCAATTGGTTAGCGCACGGTACTTATAAGGCAGTAGCCGTGAGCAATGCCGGGGTTGTGAGTTCGAGCCTCACCTGGGGCATACTTTTAATTCTTAGCAGCTGTCTCTGACAGCAACAGGAGGCTAGGTTTGAGATGTATCAGCTATTTGAGTAACATAATTGTGCATTCGAGACGCTAGCTGCGTCTTCCTCGGTAGTATAGTGGTTAGTATCCCCGCCTGTCACGCGGGAGACCTGGGTTCGATTTCCCGCCGGGGAGATGCGATTTTTATCTCACAAACCTGTTCGAGTGTTGCGCGTATGGGGGTCGTAAGAGCATTAACTTTGCGGTCGTGGAGTGTAGTTGGTGCGAAATCTTAAAAAATGCTACATCTTAGGAAGTGGTTCTCGCATTCTTCACACTTCAGAATTACGGGGTTTGC
This sequence comes from Schistocerca serialis cubense, assembly GCF_023864345.2. Classification (NCBI taxonomy): domain Eukaryota; kingdom Metazoa; phylum Arthropoda; class Insecta; order Orthoptera; family Acrididae; genus Schistocerca; species Schistocerca serialis. The sequence goes on along the minus strand of NC_064646.1, from coordinate 445,542,106 downwards.
TGTTAACGCTGAATCAAAGCACCCCAGCCGACGCTGTGGGCGTAATAATCGAGCTCGACACAGTCCGCAAAAGAAATAATTTTAGCAGAGCGTGGTTTCGATCCACGGACCTCTGGGTTATGGGCCCAGCACGCTTCCACTGCGCCACTCTGCTGGCTGGGGTTGCGCCGGCTCTGCGCCACGTGACGTGGGACACTTGGAAAGTGTTGTCTGCGTCGCTTTCACACGCCTGTATTTAATTGCGTATCATCTCCTACAGCTCTCAGCTTGACTTGTCTCGACTTTGCTCGACTGACGCTACGCTGACGCTTGCAGGCAGCGATATTTACCACGATCGACTCGACATGCAGCTGCGAGATGCACAGGAGCAACAAAGCACTCCACGATGCGGCGACATACGAAATCCACTGGCCAGCTACGCGTCGGCAACTAACAAAATGCCGACCCTGCCAGGATTCGAACCTGGAATCTTCTGATCCGTAGTCAGACGCGTTATCCGTTGCGCCACAGGGCCAGTGGCAGCATTTCTTTCTACGAGACAAGTGCAATTCGCTAAGAAACGTGTTCTCCATGGCTGAGCAAGCTCCCAAGGAAGGTACCTCTCGTCCAGCTGCGTGGCCGCAGTGCGCCTGCAGAGCTTAGAGCTTGCCACGCATCTGCTCTCGCTGTTCGACAGGTAGCAGAAGGCAAGGGCGCGCGTTTTCCCGCGTTTTCTCGACGACCAGAGCCGGTTGATGTGCATGTAAGCGTAGCATATGAAACAAGAATAGCACGAAGCATTGGTAGTCAGGTGCCAAAGTCGCAGTATGGCATCAGGTGGCGATCGTATGTTTCTGTGGCCACCACTGGTTTGCAGCAAAGTGAATACCGCTAACTGAGAGCACTGTGTTGTAGCCCCAGTGGCGCAATTGGTTAGCGCACGGTACTTATAAGGCAGTAGCCGTGAGCAATGACGGGGTTGTGAGTTCGAGCCTCACCTGGGGCATACTTTTAATTCTTAGCAGCTGTCTCTGACAGCAACAGGAGGCTAGGTTTGAGATGTATCAGCTATTTGAGTAACATAATTGTGCATTCGAGACGCTAGCTGCGTCTTCCTCGGTAGTATAGTGGTTAGTATCCCCGCCTGTCACGCGGGAGACCGGGGTTCGATTCCCCGCCGGGGAGATGCGATTTTTATCTCACAAACCTGTTCGAGTGTTGCGCGTATGGGGGTCGTAAGAGCATTAACTTTGCGATCGTGGAGTGTAGTTGGTGCGAAATCTTAAAAAATGCTACATCTTAGGAAGTGGTTCTCGCATTCTTCACACTTCAGAATTACGGGGTTTGCTGTTAACGCTGAATCAAAGCACCCCAGCCGACGCTGTGGGCGTAATAATCGAGCTCGACACAGTCCGCAAAAGAAATAATTTTAGCAGAGCGTGGTTTCGATCCACGGACCTCTGGGTTATGGGCCCAGCACGCTTCCACTGCGCCACTCTGCTGGCTGGGGTTGCGCCGGCTCTGCGCCACGTGACGTGGGACACTTGGAAAGTGTTGTCTGCGTCGCTTTCACACGCCTGTATTTAATTGCGTATCATCTCCTACAGCTCTCAGCTTGACTTGTCTCGACTTTGCTCGACTGGACGCTACGCTGACGCTTGCAGGCAGCGATATTTACCACGATCGACTCGACATGCAGCTGCGAGATGCACAGGAGCAACAAAGCACTCCACGATGCGGCGACATACGAAATCCACTGGCCAGCTACGCGTCGGCAACTAACAAAATGCCGACCCTGCCAGGATTCGAACCTGGAATCTTCTGATCCGTAGTCAGACGCGTTATCCGTTGCGCCACAGGGCCAGTGGCAGCATTTCTTTCTACGAGACAAGTGCAATTCGCTAAGAAACGTGTTCTCCATGGCTGAGCAAGCTCCCAAGGAAGGTACCTCTCGTCCAGCTGCGTGGCCGCAGTGCGCCTGCAGAGCTTAGAGCTTGCCACGCATCTGCTCTCGCTGTTCGACAGGTAGCAGAAGGCAAGGCGCGCGTTTTCCCGCGTTTTCTCGACGACCAGAGCCGGTTGATGTGCATGTAAGCGTAGCATATGAAACAAGAATAGCACGAAGCATTGGTAGTCAGGTGCCAAAGTCGCAGTATGGCATCAGGTGGCGATCGTATGTTTCTGTGGCCACCACTGGTTTGCAGCAAAGTGAATACCGCTAACTGAGAGCACTGTGTTGTAGCCCCAGTGGCGCAATTGGTTAGCGCACGGTACTTATAAGGCAGTAGCCGTGAGCAATGCCGGGGTTGTGAGTTCGAGCCTCACCTGGGGCATACTTTTAATTCTTAGCAGCTGTCTCTGACAGCAACAGGAGGCTAGGTTTGAGATGTATCAGCTATTTGAGTAACATAATTGTGCATTCGAGACGCTAGCTGCGTCTTCCTCGGTAGTATAGTGGTTAGTATCCCCGCCTGTCACGCGGGAGACCTGGGTTCGATTCCCCGCCGGGGAGATGCGATTTTTATCTCACAAACCTGTTCGAGTGTTGCGCGTATGGGGGTCGTAAGAGCATTAACTTTGCGGTCGTGGAGTGTAGTTGGTGCGAAATCTTAAAAAATGCTACATCTTAGGAAGTGGTTCTCGCATTCTTCACACTTCAGAATTACGGGGTTTGCTGTTAACGCTGAATCAAAGCACCCCAGCCGACGCTGTGGGCGTAATAATCGAGCTCGACACAGTCCGCAAAAGAAATAATTTTAGCAGAGCGTGGTTTCGATCCACGGACCTCTGGGTTATGGGCCCAGCACGCTTCCACTGCGCCACTCTGCTGGCTGGGGTTGCGCCGGCTCTGCGCCACGTGACGTGGGGACACTTGGAAAGTGTTGTCCTGCGTCGCTTTCACACGCCTGTATTTAATTGCGTATCATCTCCTACAGCTCTCAGCTTGACTTGTCTCGACTTTGCTCGACTGACGCTACGCTGACGCTTGCAGGCAGCGATATTTACCACGATCGACTCGACATGCAGCTGCGAGATGCACAGGAGCAACAAAGCACTCCACGATGCGGCGACATACGAAATCCACTGGCCAGCTACGCGTCGGCAACTAACAAAATGCCGACCCTGCCAGGATTCGAACCTGGAATCTTCTGATCCGTAGTCAGACGCGTTATCCGTTGCGCCACAGGGCCAGTGGCAGCATTTCTTTCTACGAGACAAGTGCAATTCGCTAAGAAACGTGTTCTCCATGGCTGAGCAAGCTCCCAAGGAAGGTACCTCTCGTCCAGCTGCGTGGCCGCAGTGCGCCTGCAGAGCTTAGAGCTTGCCACGCATCTGCTCTCGCTGTTCGACAGGTAGCAGAAGGCAAGGCGCGCGTTTTCCCGCGTTTTCTCGACGACCAGAGCCGGTTGATGTGCATGTAAGCGTAGCATATGAAACAAGAATAGCACGAAGCATTGGTAGTCAGGTGCCAAAGTCGCAGTATGGCATCAGGTGGCGATCGTATGTTTCTGTGGCCACCACTGGTTTGCAGCAAAGTGAATACCGCTAACTGAGAGCACTGTGTTGTAGCCCCAGTGGCGCAATTGGTTAGCGCACGGTACTTATAAGGCAGTAGCCGTGAGCAATGACGGGGTTGTGAGTTCGAGCCTCACCTGGGGCATACTTTTAATTCTTAGCAGCTGTCTCTGACAGCAACAGGAGGCTAGGTTTGAGATGTATCAGCTATTTGAGTAACATAATTGTGCATTCGAGACGCTAGCTGCGTCTTCCTCGGTAGTATAGTGGTTAGTATCCCCGCCTGTCACGCGGGAGACCGGGGTTCGATTCCCCGCCGGGGAGATGCGATTTTTATCTCACAAACCTGTTCGAGTGTTGCGCGTATGGGGGTCGTAAGAGCATTAACTTTGCGATCGTGGAGTGTAGTTGGTGCGAAATCTTAAAAAATGCTACATCTTAGGAAGTGGTTCTCGCATTCTTCACACTTCAGAATTACGGGGTTTGCTGTTAACGCTGAATCAAAGCACCCCAGCCGACGCTGTGGGCGTAATAATCGAGCTCGACACAGTCCGCAAAAGAAATAATTTTAGCAGAGCGTGGTTTCGATCCACGGACCTCTGGGTTATGGGCCCAGCACGCTTCCACTGCGCCACTCTGCTGGCTGGGGTTGCGCCGGCTCTGCGCCACGTGACGTGGGACACTTGGAAAGTGTTGTCTGCGTCGCTTTCACACGCCTGTATTTAATTGCGTATCATCTCCTACAGCTCTCAGCTTGACTTGTCTCGACTTTGCTCGACTGACGCTACGCTGACGCTTGCAGGCAGCGATATTTACCACGATCGACTCGACATGCAGCTGCGAGATGCACAGGAGCAACAAAGCACTCCACGATGCGGCGACATACGAAATCCACTGGCCAGCTACGCGTCGGCAACTAACAAAATGCCGACCCTGCCCAGGATTCGAACCTGGAATCTTCTGATCCGTAGTCAGACGCGTTATCCGTTGCGCCACAGGGGCCAGTGGCAGCATTTCTTTCTACGAGACAAGTGCAATTCGCTAAGAAACGTGTTCTCCATGGCTGAGCAAGCTCCCAAGGAAGGTACCTCTCGTCCAGCTGCGTGGCCGCAGTGCGCCTGCAGAGCTTAGAGCTTGCCACGCATCTGCTCTCGCTGTTCGACAGGTAGCAGAAGGCAAGGCGCGCGTTTTCCCGCGTTTTCTCGACGACCAGAGCCGGTTGATGTGCATGTAAGCGTAGCATATGAAACAAGAATAGCACGAAGCATTGGTAGTCAGGTGCCAAAGTCGCAGTATGGCATCAGGTGGCGATCGTATGTTTCTGTGGCCACCACTGGTTTGCAGCAAAGTGAATACCGCTAACTGAGAGCACTGTGTTGTAGCCCCAGTGGCGCAATTGGTTAGCGCACGGTACTTATAAGGCAGTAGCCGTGAGCAATGCCGGGGTTGTGAGTTCGAGCCTCACCTGGGGCATACTTTTAATTCTTAGCAGCTGTCTCTGACAGCAACAGGAGGCTAGGTTTGAGATGTATCAGCTATTTGAGTAACATAATTGTGCATTCGAGACGCTAGCTGCGTCTTCCTCGGTAGTATAGTGGTTAGTATCCCCGCCTGTCACGCGGGAGACCTGGGTTCGATTCCCCGCCGGGGAGATGCGATTTTTATCTCACAAACCTGTTCGAGTGTTGCGCGTATGGGGGTCGTAAGAGCATTAACTTTGCGATCGTGGAGTGTAGTTGGTGCGAAATCTTAAAAAATGCTACATCTTAGGAAGTGGTTCTCGCATTCTTCACACTTCAGAATTACGGGGTTTGCTGTTAACGCTGAATCAAAGCACCCCAGCCGACGCTGTGGGCGTAATAATCGAGCTCGACACAGTCCGCAAAAGAAATAATTTTAGCAGAGCGTGGTTTCGATCCACGGACCTCTGGGTTATGGGCCCAGCACGCTTCCACTGCGCCACTCTGCTGGCTGGGGTTGCGCCGGCTCTGCGCCACGTGACGTGGGACACTTGGAAAGTGTTGTCTGCGTCGCTTTCACACGCCTGTATTTAATTGCGTATCATCTCCTACAGCTCTCAGCTTGACTTGTCTCGACTTTGCTCGACTGACGCTACGCTGACGCTTGCAGGCAGCGATATTTACCACGATCGACTCGACATGCAGCTGCGAGATGCACAGGAGCAACAAAGCACTCCACGATGCGGCGACATACGAAATCCACTGGCCAGCTACGCGTCGGCAACTAACAAAATGCCGACCCTGCCAGGATTCGAACCTGGAATCTTCTGATCCGTAGTCAGACGCGTTATCCGTTGCGCCACAGGGCCAGTGGCAGCATTTCTTTCTACGAGACAAGTGCAATTCGCTAAGAAACGTGTTCTCCATGGCTGAGCAAGCTCCCAAGGAAGGTACCTCTCGTCCAGCTGCGTGGCCGCAGTGCGCCTGCAGAGCTTAGAGCTTGCCACGCATCTGCTCTCGCTGTTCGACAGGTAGCAGAAGGCAAGGCGCGCGTTTTCCCGCGTTTTCTCGACGACCAGAGCCGGTTGATGTGCATGTAAGCGTAGCATATGAAACAAGAATAGCACGAAGCATTGGTAGTCAGGTGCCAAAGTCGCAGTATGGCATCAGGTGGCGATCGTATGTTTCTGTGGCCACCACTGGTTTGCAGCAAAGTGAATACCGCTAACTGAGAGCACTGTGTTGTAGCCCCAGTGGCGCAATTGGTTAGCGCACGGTACTTATAAGGCAGTAGCCGTGAGCAATGCCGGGGTTGTGAGTTCGAGCCTCACCTGGGGCATACTTTTAATTCTTAGCAGCTGTCTCTGACAGCAACAGGAGGCTAGGTTTGAGATGTATCAGCTATTTGAGTAACATAATTGTGCATTCGAGACGCTAGCTGCGTCTTCCTCGGTAGTATAGTGGTTAGTATCCCCGCCTGTCACGCGGGAGACCGGGGTTCGATTCCCCGCCGGGGAGATGCGATTTTTATCTCACAAACCTGTTCGAGTGTTGCGCGTATGGGGGTCGTAAGAGCATTAACTTTGCGGTCGTGGAGTGTAGTTGGTGCGAAATCTTAAAAAATGCTACATCTTAGGAAGTGGTTCTCGCATTCTTCACACTTCAGAATTACGGGGTTTGCTGTTAACGCTGAATCAAAGCACCCCAGCCGACGCTGTGGGCGTAATAATCGAGCTCGACACAGTCCGCAAAAGAAATAATTTTAGCAGAGCGTGGTTTCGATCCACGGACCTCTGGGTTATGGGCCCAGCACGCTTCCACTGCGCCACTCTGCTGGCTGGGGTTGCGCCGGCTCTGCGCCACGTGACGTGGGACACTTGGAAAGTGTTGTCTGCGTCGCTTTCACACGCCTGTATTTAATTGCGTATCATCTCCTACAGCTCTCAGCTTGACTTGTCTCGACTTTGCTCGACTGACGCTACGCTGACGCTTGCAGGCAGCGATATTTACCACGATCGACTCGACATGCAGCTGCGAGATGCACAGGAGCAACAAAGCACTCCACGATGCGGCGACATACGAAATCCACTGGCCAGCTACGCGTCGGCAACTAACAAAATGCCGACCCTGCCAGGATTCGAACCTGGAATCTTCTGATCCGTAGTCAGACGCGTTATCCGTTGCGCCACAGGGCCAGTGGCAGCATTTCTTTCTACGAGACAAGTGCAATTCGCTAAGAAACGTGTTCTCCATGGCTGAGCAAGCTCCCAAGGAAGGTACCTCTCGTCCAGCTGCGTGGCCGCAGTGCGCCTGCAGAGCTTAGAGCTTGCCACGCATCTGCTCTCGCTGTTCGACAGGTAGCAGAAGGCAAGGCGCGCGTTTTCCCGCGTTTTCTCGACGACCAGAGCCGGTTGATGTGCATGTAAGCGTAGCATATGAAACAAGAATAGCACGAAGCATTGGTAGTCAGGTGCCAAAGTCGCAGTATGGCATCAGGTGGCGATCGTATGTTTCTGTGGCCACCACTGGTTTGCAGCAAAGTGAATACCGCTAACTGAGAGCACTGTGTTGTAGCCCCAGTGGCGCAATTGGTTAGCGCACGGTACTTATAAGGCAGTAGCCGTGAGCAATGCCGGGGTTGTGAGTTCGAGCCTCACCTGGGGCATACTTTTAATTCTTAGCAGCTGTCTCTGACAGCAACAGGAGGCTAGGTTTGAGATGTATCAGCTATTTGAGTAACATAATTGTGCATTCGAGACGCTAGCTGCGTCTTCCTCGGTAGTATAGTGGTTAGTATCCCCGCCTGTCACGCGGGAGACCTGGGTTCGATTCCCCGCCGGGGAGATGCGATTTTTATCTCACAAACCTGTTCGAGTGTTGCGCGTATGGGGGTCGTAAGAGCATTAACTTTGCGGTCGTGGAGTGTAGTTGGTGCGAAATCTTAAAAAATGCTACATCTTAGGAAGTGGTTCTCGCATTCTTCACACTTCAGAATTACGGGGTTTGCTGTTAACGCTGAATCAAAGCACCCCAGCCGACGCTGTGGGCGTAATAATCGAGCTCGACACAGTCCGCAAAAGAAATAATTTTAGCAGAGCGTGGTTTCGATCCACGGACCTCTGGGTTATGGGCCCAGCACGCTTCCACTGCGCCACTCTGCTGGCTGGGGTTGCGCCGGCTCTGCGCCACGTGACGTGGGACACTTGGAAAGTGTTGTCTGCGTCGCTTTCACACGCCTGTATTTAATTGCGTATCATCTCCTACAGCTCTCAGCTTGACTTGTCTCGACTTTGCTCGACTGACGCTACGCTGACGCTTGCAGGCAGCGATATTTACCACGATCGACTCGACATGCAGCTGCGAGATGCACAGGAGCAACAAAGCACTCCACGATGCGGCGACATACGAAATCCACTGGCCAGCTACGCGTCGGCAACTAACAAAATGCCGACCCTGCCAGGATTCGAACCTGGAATCTTCTGATCCGTAGTCAGACGCGTTATCCGTTGCGCCACAGGGCCAGTGGCAGCATTTCTTTCTACGAGACAAGTGCAATTCGCTAAGAAACGTGTTCTCCATGGCTGAGCAAGCTCCCAAGGAAGGTACCTCTCGTCCAGCTGCGTGGCCGCAGTGCGCCTGCAGAGCTTAGAGCTTGCCACGCATCTGCTCTCGCTGTTCGACAGGTAGCAGAAGGCAAGGCGCGCGTTTTCCCGCGTTTTCTCGACGACCAGAGCCGGTTGATGTGCATGTAAGCGTAGCATATGAAACAAGAATAGCACGAAGCATTGGTAGTCAGGTGCCAAAGTCGCAGTATGGCATCAGGTGGCGATCGTATGTTTCTGTGGCCACCACTGGTTTGCAGCAAAGTGAATACCGCTAACTGAGAGCACTGTGTTGTAGCCCCAGTGGCGCAATTGGTTAGCGCACGGTACTTATAAGGCAGTAGCCGTGAGCAATGACGGGGTTGTGAGTTCGAGCCTCACCTGGGGCATACTTTTAATTCTTAGCAGCTGTCTCTGACAGCAACAGGAGGCTAGGTTTGAGATGTATCAGCTATTTGAGTAACATAATTGTGCATTCGAGACGCTAGCTGCGTCTTCCTCGGTAGTATAGTGGTTAGTATCCCCGCCTGTCACGCGGGAGACCGGGGTTCGATTCCCCGCCGGGGAGATGCGATTTTTATCTCACAAACCTGTTCGAGTGTTGCGCGTATGGGGGTCGTAAGAGCATTAACTTTGCGATCGTGGAGTGTAGTTGGTGCGAAATCTTAAAAAATGCTACATCTTAGGAAGTGGTTCTCGCATTCTTCACACTTCAGAATTACGGGGTTTGCTGTTAACGCTGAATCAAAGCACCCCAGCCGACGCTGTGGGCGTAATAATCGAGCTCGACACAGTCCGCAAAAGAAATAATTTTAGCAGAGCGTGGTTTCGATCCACGGACCTCTGGGTTATGGGCCCAGCACGCTTCCACTGCGCCACTCTGCTGGCTGGGGTTGCGCCGGCTCTGCGCCACGTGACGTGGGACACTTGGAAAGTGTTGTCTGCGTCGCTTTCACACGCCTGTATTTAATTGCGTATCATCTCCTACAGCTCTCAGCTTGACTTGTCTCGACTTTGCTCGACTGACGCTACGCTGACGCTTGCAGGCAGCGATATTTACCACGATCGACTCGACATGCAGCTGCGAGATGCACAGGAGCAACAAAGCACTCCACGATGCGGCGACATACGAAATCCACTGGCCAGCTACGCGTCGGCAACTAACAAAATGCCGACCCTGCCAGGATTCGAACCTGGAATCTTCTGATCCGTAGTCAGACGCGTTATCCGTTGCGCCACAGGGCCAGTGGCAGCATTTCTTTCTACGAGACAAGTGCAATTCGCTAAGAAACGTGTTCTCCATGGCTGAGCAAGCTCCCAAGGAAGGTACCTCTCGTCCAGCTGCGTGGCCGCAGTGCGCCTGCAGAGCTTAGAGCTTGCCACGCATCTGCTCTCGCTGTTCGACAGGTAGCAGAAGGCAAGGCGCGCGTTTTCCCGCGTTTTCTCGACGACCAGAGCCGGTTGATGTGCATGTAAGCGTAGCATATGAAACAAGAATAGCACGAAGCATTGGTAGTCAGGTGCCAAAGTCGCAGTATGGCATCAGGTGGCGATCGTATGTTTCTGTGGCCACCACTGGTTTGCAGCAAAGTGAATACCGCTAACTGAGAGCACTGTGTTGTAGCCCCAGTGGCGCAATTGGTTAGCGCACGGTACTTATAAGGCAGTAGCCGTGAGCAATGCCGGGGTTGTGAGTTCGAGCCTCACCTGGGGCATACTTTTAATTCTTAGCAGCTGTCTCTGACAGCAACAGGAGGCTAGGTTTGAGATGTATCAGCTATTTGAGTAACATAATTGTGCATTCGAGACGCTAGCTGCGTCTTCCTCGGTAGTATAGTGGTTAGTATCCCCGCCTGTCACGCGGGAGACCTGGGTTCGATTCCCCGCCGGGGAGATGCGATTTTTATCTCACAAACCTGTTCGAGTGTTGCGCGTATGGGGGTCGTAAGAGCATTAACTTTGCGATCGTGGAGTGTAGTTGGTGCGAAATCTTAAAAAATGCTACATCTTAGGAAGTGGTTCTCGCATTCTTCACACTTCAGAATTACGGGGTTTGCTGTTAACGCTGAATCAAAGCACCCCAGCCGACGCTGTGGGCGTAATAATCGAGCTCGACACAGTCCGCAAAAGAAATAATTTTAGCAGAGCGTGGTTTCGATCCACGGACCTCTGGGTTATGGGCCCAGCACGCTTCCACTGCGCCACTCTGCTGGCTGGGGTTGCGCCGGCTCTGCGCCACGTGACGTGGGACACTTGGAAAGTGTTGTCTGCGTCGCTTTCACACGCCTGTATTTAATTGCGTATCATCTCCTACAGCTCTCAGCTTGACTTGTCTCGACTTTGCTCGACTGACGCTACGCTGACGCTTGCAGGCAGCGATATTTACCACGATCGACTCGACATGCAGCTGCGAGATGCACAGGAGCAACAAAGCACTCCACGATGCGGCGACATACGAAATCCACTGGCCAGCTACGCGTCGGCAACTAACAAAATGCCGACCCTGCCAGGATTCGAACCTGGAATCTTCTGATCCGTAGTCAGACGCGTTATCCGTTGCGCCACAGGGCCAGTGGCAGCATTTCTTTCTACGAGACAAGTGCAATTCGCTAAGAAACGTGTTCTCCATGGCTGAGCAAGCTCCCAAGGAAGGTACCTCTCGTCCAGCTGCGTGGCCGCAGTGCGCCTGCAGAGCTTAGAGCTTGCCACGCATCTGCTCTCGCTGTTCGACAGGTAGCAGAAGGCAAGGCGCGCGTTTTCCCGCGTTTTCTCGACGACCAGAGCCGGTTGATGTGCATGTAAGCGTAGCATATGAAACAAGAATAGCACGAAGCATTGGTAGTCAGGTGCCAAAGTCGCAGTATGGCATCAGGTGGCGATCGTATGTTTCTGTGGCCACCACTGGTTTGCAGCAAAGTGAATACCGCTAACTGAGAGCACTGTGTTGTAGCCCCAGTGGCGCAATTGGTTAGCGCACGGTACTTATAAGGCAGTAGCCGTGAGCAATGACGGGGTTGTGAGTTCGAGCCTCACCTGGGGCATACTTTTAATTCTTAGCAGCTGTCTCTGACAGCAACAGGAGGCTAGGTTTGAGATGTATCAGCTATTTGAGTAACATAATTGTGCATTCGAGACGCTAGCTGCGTCTTCCTCGGTAGTATAGTGGTTAGTATCCCCGCCTGTCACGCGGGAGACCGGGGTTCGATTCCCCGCCGGGGAGATGCGATTTTTATCTCACAAACCTGTTCGAGTGTTGCGCGTATGGGGGTCGTAAGAGCATTAACTTTGCGATCGTGGAGTGTAGTTGGTGCGAAATCTTAAAAAATGCTACATCTTAGGAAGTGGTTCTCGCATTCTTCACACTTCAGAATTACGGGGTTTGCTGTTAACGCTGAATTAAAGCACCCCAGCCGACGCTGTGGGCGTAATAATCGAGCTCGACACAGTCCGCAAAAGAAATAATTTTAGCAGAGCGTGGTTTCGATCCACGGACCTCTGGGTTATGGGCCCAGCACGCTTCCACTGCGCCACTCTGCTGGCTGGGGTTGCGCCGGCTCTGCGCCACGTGACGTGGGACACTTGGAAAGTGTTGTCTGCGTCGCTTTCACACGCCTGTATTTAATTGCGTATCATCTCCTACAGCTCTCAGCTTGACTTGTCTCGACTTTGCTCGACTGACGCTACGCTGACGCTTGCAGGCAGCGATATTTACCACGATCGACTCGACATGCAGCTGCGAGATGCACAGGAGCAACAAAGCACTCCACGATGCGGCGACATACGAAATCCACTGGCCAGCTACGCGTCGGCAACTAACAAAATGCCGACCCTGCCAGGATTCGAACCTGGAATCTTCTGATCCGTAGTCAGACGCGTTATCCGTTGCGCCACAGGGCCAGTGGCAGCATTTCTTTCTACGAGACAAGTGCAATTCGCTAAGAAACGTGTTCTCCATGGCTGAGCAAGCTGCCAAGGAAGGTACCTCTCGTCCAGCTGCGTGGCCGCAGTGCGCCTGCAGAGCTTAGAGCTTGCCACGCATCTGCTCTCGCTGTTCGACAGGTAGCAGAAGGCAAGGCGCGCGTTTTCCCGCGTTTTCTCGACGACCAGAGCCGGTTGATGTGCATGTAAGCGTAGCATATGAAACAAGAATAGCACGAAGCATTGGTAGTCAGGTGCCAAAGTCGCAGTATGGCATCAGGTGGCGATCGTATGTTTCTGTGGCCACCACTGGTTTGCAGCAAAGTGAATACCGCTAACTGAGAGCACTGTGTTGTAGCCCCAGTGGCGCAATTGGTTAGCGCACGGTACTTATAAGGCAGTAGCCGTGAGCAATGACGGGGTTGTGAGTTCGAGCCTCACCTGGGGCATACTTTTAATTCTTAGCAGCTGTCTCTGACAGCAACAGGAGGCTAGGTTTGAGATGTATCAGCTATTTGAGTAACATAATTGTGCATTCGAGACGCTAGCTGCGTCTTCCTCGGTAGTATAGTGGTTAGTATCCCCGCCTGTCACGCGGGAGACCGGGGTTCGATTCCCCGCCGGGGAGATGCGATTTTTATCTCACAAACCTGTTCGAGTGTTGCGCGTATGGGGGTCGTAAGAGCATTAACTTTGCGATCGTGGAGTGTAGTTGGTGCGAAATCTTAAAAAATGCTACATCTTAGGAAGTGGTTCTCGCATTCTTCACACTTCAGAATTACGGGGTTTGCTGTTAACGCTGAATTAAAGCACCCCAGCCGACGCTGTGGGCGTAATAATCGAGCTCGACACAGTCCGCAAAAGAAATAATTTTAGCAGAGCGTGGTTTCGATCCACGGACCTCTGGGTTATGGGCCCAGCACGCTTCCACTGCGCCACTCTGCTGGCTGGGGTTGCGCCGGCTCTGCGCCACGTGACGTGGGACACTTGGAAAGTGTTGTCTGCGTCGCTTTCACACGCCTGTATTTAATTGCGTATCATCTCCTACAGCTCTCAGCTTGACTTGTCTCGACTTTGCTCGACTGACGCTACGCTGACGCTTGCAGGCAGCGATATTTACCACGATCGACTCGACATGCAGCTGCGAGATGCACAGGAGCAACAAAGCACTCCACGATGCGGCGACATACGAAATCCACTGGCCAGCTACGCGTCGGCAACTAACAAAATGCCGACCCTGCCAGGATTCGAACCTGGAATCTTCTGATCCGTAGTCAGACGCGTTATCCGTTGCGCCACAGGGCCAGTGGCAGCATTTCTTTCTACGAGACAAGTGCAATTCGCTAAGAAACGTGTTCTCCATGGCTGAGCAAGCTCCCAAGGAAGGTACCTCTCGTCCAGCTGCGTGGCCGCAGTGCGCCTGCAGAGCTTAGAGCTTGCCACGCATCTGCTCTCGCTGTTCGACAGGTAGCAGAAGGCAAGGCGCGCGTTTTCCCGCGTTTTCTCGACGACCAGAGCCGGTTGATGTGCATGTAAGCGTAGCATATGAAACAAGAATAGCACGAAGCATTGGTAGTCAGGTGCCAAAGTCGCAGTATGGCATCAGGTGGCGATCGTATGTTTCTGTGGCCACCACTGGTTTGCAGCAAAGTGAATACCGCTAACTGAGAGCACTGTGTTGTAGCCCCAGTGGCGCAATTGGTTAGCGCACGGTACTTATAAGGCAGTAGCCGTGAGCAATGCCGGGGTTGTGAGTTCGAGCCTCACCTGGGGCATACTTTTAATTCTTAGCAGCTGTCTCTGACAGCAACAGGAGGCTAGGTTTGAGATGTATCAGCTATTTGAGTAACATAATTGTGCATTCGAGACGCTAGCTGCGTCTTCCTCGGTAGTATAGTGGTTAGTATCCCCGCCTGTCACGCGGGAGACCGGGGTTCGATTCCCCGCCGGGGAGATGCGATTTTTATCTCACAAACCTGTTCGAGTGTTGCGCGTATGGGGGTCGTAAGAGCATTAACTTTGCGATCGTGGAGTGTAGTTGGTGCGAAATCTTAAAAAATGCTACATCTTAGGAAGTGGTTCTCGCATTCTTCACACTTCAGAATTACGGGGTTTGCTGTTAACGCTGAATTAAAGCACCCCAGCCGACGCTGTGGGCGTAATAATCGAGCTCGACACAGTCCGCAAAAGAAATAATTTTAGCAGAGCGTGGTTTCGATCCACGGACCTCTGGGTTATGGGCCCAGCACGCTTCCACTGCGCCACTCTGCTGGCTGGGGTTGCGCCGGCTCTGCGCCACGTGACGTGGGACACTTGGAAAGTGTTGTCTGCGTCGCTTTCACACGCCTGTATTTAATTGCGTATCATCTCCTACAGCTCTCAGCTTGACTTGTCTCGACTGACGCTACGCTGACGCCTGCAGGCAGCGATATTTACCACGATCGACTCGACATGAAGCTGCGAGATGCACAGGAGCAACAAAGCACTCCACGATGAAGCGACATACGAAATCCACTGGCCAGCTACGCGTCGGCAACTAACAAAATGCCGACACTGCCAGGATTCGAACCTGGAATCTTCTGATCCGTAGTCAGACGCGTTATCCGTTGCGCCACAGGGCCAGTGGCAGCATTTCTTTCTACGAGACAAGTGCAATTCGCTAAGAAACGTGTTCTCCATGGCTGAGCAAGCTCCCAAGGAAGGTACCTCTCGTCCAGCTGCGTGGCCGCAGTGCGCCTGCAGAGCTTAGAGCTTGCCACGCATCTGCTCTCGCTGTTCGACAGGTAGCAGAAGGCAAGGCGCGCGTTTTCCCGCGTTTTCTCGACGACCAGAGCCGGTTGATGTGCATGTAAGCGTAGCATATGAAACAAGAATAGCACGAAGCATTGGTAGTCAGGTGCCAAAGTCGCAGTATGGCATCAGGTGGCGATCGTATGTTTCTGTGGCCACCACTGGTTTGCAGCAAAGTGAATACCGCTAACTGAGAGCACTGTGTTGTAGCCCCAGTGGCGCAATTGGTTAGCGCACGGTACTTATAAGGCAGTAGCCGTGAGCAATGCCGGGGTTGTGAGTTCGAGCCTCACCTGGGGCATACTTTTAATTCTTAGCAGCTGTCTCTGACAGCAACAGGAGGCTAGGTTTGAGATGTATCAGCTATTTGAGTAACATAATTGTGCATTCGAGACGCTAGCTGCGTCTTCCTCGGTAGTATAGTGGTTAGTATCCCCGCCTGTCACGCGGGAGACCGGGGTTCGATTCCCCGCCGGGGAGATGCGATTTTTATCTCACAAACCTGTTCGAGTGTTGCGCGTATGGGGGTCGTAAGAGCATTAACTTTGCGATCGTGGAGTGTAGTTGGTGCGAAATCTTAAAAAATGCTACATCTTAGGAAGTGGTTCTCGCATTCTTCACACTTCAGAATTACGGGGTTTGCTGTTAACGCTGAATTAAAGCACCCCAGCCGACGCTGTGGGCGTAATAATCGAGCTCGACACAGTCCGCAAAAGAAATAATTTTAGCAGAGCGTGGTTTCGATCCACGGACCTCTGGGTTATGGGCCCAGCACGCTTCCACTGCGCCACTCTGCTGGCTGGGGTTGCGCCGGCTCTGCGCCACGTGACGTGGGACACTTGGAAAGTGTTGTCTGCGTCGCTTTCACACGCCTGTATTTAATTGCGTATCATCTCCTACAGCTCTCAGCTTGACTTGTCTCGACTTTGCTCGACTGACGCTACGCTGACGCTTGCAGGCAGCGATATTTACCACGATCGACTCGACATGCAGCTGCGAGATGCACAGGAGCAACAAAGCACTCCACGATGCGGCGACATACGAAATCCACTGGCCAGCTACGCGTCGGCAACTAACAAAATGCCGACCCTGCCAGGATTCGAACCTGGAATCTTCTGATCCGTAGTCAGACGCGTTATCCGTTGCGCCACAGGGCCAGTGGCAGCATTTCTTTCTACGAGACAAGTGCAATTCGCTAAGAAACGTGTTCTCCATGGCTGAGCAAGCTGCCAAGGAAGGTACCTCTCGTCCAGCTGCGTGGCCGCAGTGCGCCTGCAGAGCTTAGAGCTTGCCACGCATCTGCTCTCGCTGTTCGACAGGTAGCAGAAGGCAAGGCGCGCGTTTTCCCGCGTTTTCTCGACGACCAGAGCCGGTTGATGTGCATGTAAGCGTAGCATATGAAACAAGAATAGCACGAAGCATTGGTAGTCAGGTGCCAAAGTCGCAGTATGGCATCAGGTGGCGATCGTATGTTTCTGTGGCCACCACTGGTTTGCAGCAAAGTGAATACCGCTAACTGAGAGCACTGTGTTGTAGCCCCAGTGGCGCAATTGGTTAGCGCACGGTACTTATAAGGCAGTAGCCGTGAGCAATGACGGGGTTGTGAGTTCGAGCCTCACCTGGGGCATACTTTTAATTCTTAGCAGCTGTCTCTGACAGCAACAGGAGGCTAGGTTTGAGATGTATCAGCTATTTGAGTAACATAATTGTGCATTCGAGACGCTAGCTGCGTCTTCCTCGGTAGTATAGTGGTTAGTATCCCCGCCTGTCACGCGGGAGACCGGGGTTCGATTCCCCGCCGGGGAGATGCGATTTTTATCTCACAAACCTGTTCGAGTGTTGCGCGTATGGGGGTCGTAAGAGCATTAACTTTGCGATCGTGGAGTGTAGTTGGTGCGAAATCTTAAAAAATGCTACATCTTAGGAAGTGGTTCTCGCATTCTTCACACTTCAGAATTACGGGGTTTGCTGTTAACGCTGAATTAAAGCACCCCAGCCGACGCTGTGGGCGTAATAATCGAGCTCGACACAGTCCGCAAAAGAAATAATTTTAGCAGAGCGTGGTTTCGATCCACGGACCTCTGGGTTATGGGCCCAGCACGCTTCCACTGCGCCACTCTGCTGGCTGGGGTTGCGCCGGCTCTGCGCCACGTGACGTGGGACACTTGGAAAGTGTTGTCTGCGTCGCTTTCACACGCCTGTATTTAATTGCGTATCATCTCCTACAGCTCTCAGCTTGACTTGTCTCGACTTTGCTCGACTGACGCTACGCTGACGCTTGCAGGCAGCGATATTTACCACGATCGACTCGACATGCAGCTGCGAGATGCACAGGAGCAACAAAGCACTCCACGATGCGGCGACATACGAAATCCACTGGCCAGCTACGCGTCGGCAACTAACAAAATGCCGACCCTGCCAGGATTCGAACCTGGAATCTTCTGATCCGTAGTCAGACGCGTTATCCGTTGCGCCACAGGGCCAGTGGCAGCATTTCTTTCTACGAGACAAGTGCAATTCGCTAAGAAACGTGTTCTCCATGGCTGAGCAAGCTCCCAAGGAAGGTACCTCTCGTCCAGCTGCGTGGCCGCAGTGCGCCTGCAGAGCTTAGAGCTTGCCACGCATCTGCTCTCGCTGTTCGACAGGTAGCAGAAGGCAAGGCGCGCGTTTTCCCGCGTTTTCTCGACGACCAGAGCCGGTTGATGTGCATGTAAGCGTAGCATATGAAACAAGAATAGCACGAAGCATTGGTAGTCAGGTGCCAAAGTCGCAGTATGGCATCAGGTGGCGATCGTATGTTTCTGTGGCCACCACTGGTTTGCAGCAAAGTGAATACCGCTAACTGAGAGCACTGTGTTGTAGCCCCAGTGGCGCAATTGGTTAGCGCACGGTACTTATAAGGCAGTAGCCGTGAGCAATGCCGGGGTTGTGAGTTCGAGCCTCACCTGGGGCATACTTTTAATTCTTAGCAGCTGTCTCTGACAGCAACAGGAGGCTAGGTTTGAGATGTATCAGCTATTTGAGTAACATAATTGTGCATTCGAGACGCTAGCTGCGTCTTCCTCGGTAGTATAGTGGTTAGTATCCCCGCCTGTCACGCGGGAGACCTGGGTTCGATTCCCCGCCGGGGAGATGCGATTTTTATCTCACAAACCTGTTCGAGTGTTGCGCGTATGGGGGTCGTAAGAGCATTAACTTTGCGATCGTGGAGTGTAGTTGGTGCGAAATCTTAAAAAATGCTACATCTTAGGAAGTGGTTCTCGCATTCTTCACACTTCAGAATTACGGGGTTTGCTGTTAACGCTGAATCAAAGCACCCCAGCCGACGCTGTGGGCGTAATAATCGAGCTCGACACAGTCCGCAAAAGAAATAATTTTAGCAGAGCGTGGTTTCGATCCACGGACCTCTGGGTTATGGGCCCAGCACGCTTCCACTGCGCCACTCTGCTGGCTGGGGTTGCGCCGGCTCTGCGCCACGTGACGTGGGACACTTGGAAAGTGTTGTCTGCGTCGCTTTCACACGCCTGTATTTAATTGCGTATCATCTCCTACAGCTCTCAGCTTGACTTGTCTCGACTTTGCTCGACTGACGCTACGCTGACGCTTGCAGGCAGCGATATTTACCACGATCGACTCGACATGCAGCTGCGAGATGCACAGGAGCAACAAAGCACTCCACGATGCGGCGACATACGAAATCCACTGGCCAGCTACGCGTCGGCAACTAACAAAATGCCGACCCTGCCAGGATTCGAACCTGGAATCTTCTGATCCGTAGTCAGACGCGTTATCCGTTGCGCCACAGGGCCAGTGGCAGCATTTCTTTCTACGAGACAAGTGCAATTCGCTAAGAAACGTGTTCTCCATGGCTGAGCAAGCTCCCAAGGAAGGTACCTCTCGTCCAGCTGCGTGGCCGCAGTGCGCCTGCAGAGCTTAGAGCTTGCCACGCATCTGCTCTCGCTGTTCGACAGGTAGCAGAAGGCAAGGCGCGCGTTTTCCCGCGTTTTCTCGACGACCAGAGCCGGTTGATGTGCATGTAAGCGTAGCATATGAAACAAGAATAGCACGAAGCATTGGTAGTCAGGTGCCAAAGTCGCAGTATGGCATCAGGTGGCGATCGTATGTTTCTGTGGCCACCACTGGTTTGCAGCAAAGTGAATACCGCTAACTGAGAGCACTGTGTTGTAGCCCCAGTGGCGCAATTGGTTAGCGCACGGTACTTATAAGGCAGTAGCCGTGAGCAATGCCGGGGTTGTGAGTTCGAGCCTCACCTGGGGCATACTTTTAATTCTTAGCAGCTGTCTCTGACAGCAACAGGAGGCTAGGTTTGAGATGTATCAGCTATTTGAGTAACATAATTGTGCATTCGAGACGCTAGCTGCGTCTTCCTCGGTAGTATAGTGGTTAGTATCCCCGCCTGTCACGCGGGAGACCTGGGTTCGATTCCCCGCCGGGGAGATGCGATTTTTATCTCACAAACCTGTTCGAGTGTTGCGCGTATGGGGGTCGTAAGAGCATTAACTTTGCGATCGTGGAGTGTAGTTGGTGCGAAATCTTAAAAAATGCTACATCTTAGGAAGTGGTTCTCGCATTCTTCACACTTCAGAATTACGGGGTTTGCTGTTAACGCTGAATCAAAGCACCCCAGCCGACGCTGTGGGCGTAATAATCGAGCTCGACACAGTCCGCAAAAGAAATAATTTTAGCAGAGCGTGGTTTCGATCCACGGACCTCTGGGTTATGGGCCCAGCACGCTTCCACTGCGCCACTCTGCTGGCTGGGGTTGCGCCGGCTCTGCGCCACGTGACGTGGGACACTTGGAAAGTGTTGTCTGCGTCGCTTTCACACGCCTGTATTTAATTGCGTATCATCTCCTACAGCTCTCAGCTTGACTTGTCTCGACTTTGCTCGACTGACGCTACGCTGACGCTTGCAGGCAGCGATATTTACCACGATCGACTCGACATGCAGCTGCGAGATGCACAGGAGCAACAAAGCACTCCACGATGCGGCGACATACGAAATCCACTGGCCAGCTACGCGTCGGCAACTAACAAAATGCCGACCCTGCCAGGATTCGAACCTGGAATCTTCTGATCCGTAGTCAGACGCGTTATCCGTTGCGCCACAGGGCCAGTGGCAGCATTTCTTTCTACGAGACAAGTGCAATTCGCTAAGAAACGTGTTCTCCATGGCTGAGCAAGCTCCCAAGGAAGGTACCTCTCGTCCAGCTGCGTGGCCGCAGTGCGCCTGCAGAGCTTAGAGCTTGCCACGCATCTGCTCTCGCTGTTCGACAGGTAGCAGAAGGCAAGGCGCGCGTTTTCCCGCGTTTTCTCGACGACCAGAGCCGGTTGATGTGCATGTAAGCGTAGCATATGAAACAAGAATAGCACGAAGCATTGGTAGTCAGGTGCCAAAGTCGCAGTATGGCATCAGGTGGCGATCGTATGTTTCTGTGGCCACCACTGGTTTGCAGCAAAGTGAATACCGCTAACTGAGAGCACTGTGTTGTAGCCCCAGTGGCGCAATTGGTTAGCGCACGGTACTTATAAGGCAGTAGCCGTGAGCAATGACGGGGTTGTGAGTTCGAGCCTCACCTGGGGCATACTTTTAATTCTTAGCAGCTGTCTCTGACAGCAACAGGAGGCTAGGTTTGAGATGTATCAGCTATTTGAGTAACATAATTGTGCATTCGAGACGCTAGCTGCGTCTTCCTCGGTAGTATAGTGGTTAGTATCCCCGCCTGTCACGCGGGAGACCGGGGTTCGATTCCCCGCCGGGGAGATGCGATTTTTATCTCACAAACCTGTTCGAGTGTTGCGCGTATGGGGGTCGTAAGAGCATTAACTTTGCGGTCGTGGAGTGTAGTTGGTGCGAAATCTTAAAAAATGCTACATCTTAGGAAGTGGTTCTCGCATTCTTCACACTTCAGAATTACGGGGTTTGCTGTTAACGCTGAATCAAAGCACCCCAGCCGACGCTGTGGGCGTAATAATCGAGCTCGACACAGTCCGCAAAAGAAATAATTTTAGCAGAGCGTGGTTTCGATCCACGGACCTCTGGGTTATGGGCCCAGCACGCTTCCACTGCGCCACTCTGCTGGCTGGGGTTGCGCCGGCTCTGCGCCACGTGACGTGGGACACTTGGAAAGTGTTGTCTGCGTCGCTTTCACACGCCTGTATTTAATTGCGTATCATCTCCTACAGCTCTCAGCTTGACTTGTCTCGACTTTGCTCGACTGACGCTACGCTGACGCTTGCAGGCAGCGATATTTACCACGATCGACTCGACATGCAGCTGCGAGATGCACAGGAGCAACAAAGCACTCCACGATGCGGCGACATACGAAATCCACTGGCCAGCTACGCGTCGGCAACTAACAAAATGCCGACCCTGCCAGGATTCGAACCTGGAATCTTCTGATCCGTAGTCAGACGCGTTATCCGTTGCGCCACAGGGCCAGTGGCAGCATTTCTTTCTACGAGACAAGTGCAATTCGCTAAGAAACGTGTTCTCCATGGCTGAGCAAGCTCCCAAGGAAGGTACCTCTCGTCCAGCTGCGTGGCCGCAGTGCGCCTGCAGAGCTTAGAGCTTGCCACGCATCTGCTCTCGCTGTTCGACAGGTAGCAGAAGGCAAGGCGCGCGTTTTCCCGCGTTTTCTCGACGACCAGAGCCGGTTGATGTGCATGTAAGCGTAGCATATGAAACAAGAATAGCACGAAGCATTGGTAGTCAGGTGCCAAAGTCGCAGTATGGCATCAGGTGGCGATCGTATGTTTCTGTGGCCACCACTGGTTTGCAGCAAAGTGAATACCGCTAACTGAGAGCACTGTGTTGTAGCCCCAGTGGCGCAATTGGTTAGCGCACGGTACTTATAAGGCAGTAGCCGTGAGCAATGACGGGGTTGTGAGTTCGAGCCTCACCTGGGGCATACTTTTAATTCTTAGCAGCTGTCTCTGACAGCAACAGGAGGCTAGGTTTGAGATGTATCAGCTATTTGAGTAACATAATTGTGCATTCGAGACGCTAGCTGCGTCTTCCTCGGTAGTATAGTGGTTAGTATCCCCGCCTGTCACGCGGGAGACCGGGGTTCGATTCCCCGCCGGGGAGATGCGATTTTTATCTCACAAACCTGTTCGAGTGTTGCGCGTATGGGGGTCGTAAGAGCATTAACTTTGCGATCGTGGAGTGTAGTTGGTGCGAAATCTTAAAAAATGCTACATCTTAGGAAGTGGTTCTCGCATTCTTCACACTTCAGAATTACGGGGTTTGCTGTTAACGCTGAATCAAAGCACCCCAGCCGACGCTGTGGGCGTAATAATCGAGCTCGACACAGTCCGCAAAAGAAATAATTTTAGCAGAGCGTGGTTTCGATCCACGGACCTCTGGGTTATGGGCCCAGCACGCTTCCTCTGCGCCACTCTGCTGGCTGCGGTTGCGCCGGCTCTGCGCCACGTGACGTGGGACACTTGGAAAGTGTTGTCTGCGTCGCTTTCACACGCCTGTATTTAATTGCGTATCATCTCCTACAGCTCTCAGCTTGACTTGTCTCGACTTTGCTCGACTGACGCTACGCTGACGCTTGCAGGCAGCGATATTTACCACGATCGACTCGACATGCAGCTGCGAGATGCACAGGAGCAACAAAGCACTCCACGATGCGGCGACATACGAAATCCACTGGCCAGCTACGCGTCGGCAACTAACAAAATGCCGACCCTGCCAGGATTCGAACCTGGAATCTTCTGATCCGTAGTCAGA
The DNA here is from genome assembly GCF_023864345.2 of Schistocerca serialis cubense. NCBI lineage: Eukaryota > Metazoa > Arthropoda > Insecta > Orthoptera > Acrididae > Schistocerca > Schistocerca serialis. The sequence continues at coordinate 445,519,080 of NC_064646.1, read as the reverse complement.
CGCGTTATCCGTTGCGCCACAGGGCCAGTGGCAGCATTTCTTTCTACGAGACAAGTGCAATTCGCTAAGAAACGTGTTCTCCATGGCTGAGCAAGCTCCCAAGGAAGGTACCTCTCGTCCAGCTGCGTGGCCGCAGTGCGCCTGCAGAGCTTAGAGCTTGCCACGCATCTGCTCTCGCTGTTCGACAGGTAGCAGAAGGCAAGGCGCGCGTTTTCCCGCGTTTTCTCGACGACCAGAGCCGGTTGATGTGCATGTAAGCGTAGCATATGAAACAAGAATAGCACGAAGCATTGGTAGTCAGGTGCCAAAGTCGCAGTATGGCATCAGGTGGCGATCGTATGTTTCTGTGGCCACCACTGGTTTGCAGCAAAGTGAATACCGCTAACTGAGAGCACTGTGTTGTAGCCCCAGTGGCGCAATTGGTTAGCGCACGGTACTTATAAGGCAGTAGCCGTGAGCAATGCCGGGGTTGTGAGTTCGAGCCTCACCTGGGGCATACTTTTATTTCTTAGCAGCTGTCTCTGACAGCAACAGGAGGCTAGGTTTGAGATGTATCAGCTATTTGAGTAACATAATTGTGCATTCGAGACGCTAGCTGCGTCTTCCTCGGTAGTATAGTGGTTAGTATCCCCGCCTGTCACGCGGGAGACCGGGGTTCGATTCCCCGCCGGGGAGGCACATCCGATTTTTAATTGCTGCTCTATCACTCGCCGAACTTAGTGTAGGACGTTTGCGGCTACTAGCACCATATCTCTCGCACACAGGCATGTGTGTACAGCGCATCCTCGGTAGTATAGTGGTTAGTATCCCCGCCTGTCACGCGGGAGACCGGGGTTCGATTCCCCGCCGGGGAGATGCGATTTTTATCTCACAAACCTGTTCGAGTGTTGCGCGTATGGGGGTCGTAAGAGCATTAACTTTGCGATCGTGGAGTGTAGTTGGTGCGAAATCTTAAAAAATGCTACATCTTAGGAAGTGGTTCTCGCATTCTTCACACTTCAGAATTACGGGGTTTGCTGTTAACGCTGAATCAAAGCACCCCAGCCGACGCTGTGGGCGTAATAATCGAGCTCGACACAGTCCGCAAAAGAAATAATTTTAGCAGAGCGTGGTTTCGATACACGGACCTCTGGGTTATGGGCCCAGCACGCTTCCTCTGCGCCACTCTGCTGGCTGCGGTTGCGCCGGCTCTGCGCCACGTGACGTGGGACACTTGGAAAGTGTTGTCTGCGTCGCTTTCACACGCCTGTATTTAATTGCGTATCATCTCCTACAGCTCTCAGCTTGACTTGTCTCGACTTTGCTCGACTGACGCTACGCTGACGCTTGCAGGCAGCGATATTTACCACGATCGACTCGACATGCAGCTGCGAGATGCACAGGAGCAACAAAGCACTCCACGATGCGGCGACATACGAAATCCACTGGCCAGCTACGCGTCGGCAACTAACAAAATGCCGACCCTGCCAGGATTCGAACCTGGAATCTTCTGATCCGTAGTCAGACGCGTTATCCGTTGCGCCACAGGGCCAGTGGCAGCATTTCTTTCTACGAGACAAGTGCAATTCGCTAAGAAACGTGTTCTCCATGGCTGAGCAAGCTCCCAAGGAAGGTACCTCTCGTCCAGCTGCGTGGCCGCAGTGCGCCTGCAGAGCTTAGAGCTTGCCACGCATCTGCTCTCGCTGTTCGACAGGTAGCAGAAGGCAAGGCGCGCGTTTTCCCGCGTTTTCTCGACGACCAGAGCCGGTTGATGTGCATGTAAGCGTAGCATATGAAACAAGAATAGCACGAAGCATTGGTAGTCAGGTGCCAAAGTCGCAGTATGGCATCAGGTGGCGATCGTATGTTTCTGTGGCCACCACTGGTTTGCAGCAAAGTGAATACCGCTAACTGAGAGCACTGTGTTGTAGCCCCAGTGGCGCAATTGGTTAGCGCACGGTACTTATAAGGCAGTAGCCGTGAGCAATGCCGGGGTTGTGAGTTCGAGCCTCACCTGGGGCATACTTTTATTTCTTAGCAGCTGTCTCTGACAGCAACAGGAGGCTAGGTTTGAGATGTATCAGCTATTTGAGTAACATAATTGTGCATTCGAGACGCTAGCTGCGTCTTCCTCGGTAGTATAGTGGTTAGTATCCCCGCCTGTCACGCGGGAGACCGGGGTTCGATTCCCCGCCGGGGAGGCACATCCGATTTTTAATTGCTGCTCTATCACTCGCCGAACTTAGTGTAGGACGTTTGCGGCTACTAGCACCATATCTCTCGCACACAGGCATGTGTGTACAGCGCATCCTCGGTAGTATAGTGGTTAGTATCCCCGCCTGTCACGCGGGAGACCGGGGTTCGATTCCCCGCCGGGGAGATGCGATTTTTATCTCACAAACCTGTTCGAGTGTTGCGCGTATGGGGGTCGTAAGAGCATTAACTTTGCGATCGTGGAGTGTAGTTGGTGCGAAATCTTAAAAAATGCTACATCTTAGGAAGTGGTTCTCGCATTCTTCACACTTCAGAATTACGGGGTTTGCTGTTAACGCTGAATCAAAGCACCCCAGCCGACGCTGTGGGCGTAATAATCGAGCTCGACACAGTCCGCAAAAGAAATAATTTTAGCAGAGCGTGGTTTCGATACACGGACCTCTGGGTTATGGGCCCAGCACGCTTCCTCTGCGCCACTCTGCTGGCTGCGGTTGCGCCGGCTCTGCGCCACGTGACGTGGGACACTTGGAAAGTGTTGTCTGCGTCGCTTTCACACGCCTGTATTTAATTGCGTATCATCTCCTACAGCTCTCAGCTTGACTTGTCTCGACTTTGCTCGACTGACGCTACGCTGACGCTTGCAGGCAGCGATATTTACCACGATCGACTCGACATGCAGCTGCGAGATGCACAGGAGCAACAAAGCACTCCACGATGCGGCGACATACGAAATCCACTGGCCAGCTACGCGTCGGCAACTAACAAAATGCCGACCCTGCCAGGATTCGAACCTGGAATCTTCTGATCCGTAGTCAGACGCGTTATCCGTTGCGCCACAGGGCCAGTGGCAGCATTTCTTTCTACGAGACAAGTGCAATTCGCTAAGAAACGTGTTCTCCATGGCTGAGCAAGCTCCCAAGGAAGGTACCTCTCGTCCAGCTGCGTGGCCGCAGTGCGCCTGCAGAGCTTAGAGCTTGCCACGCATCTGCTCTCGCTGTTCGACAGGTAGCAGAAGGCAAGGCGCGCGTTTTCCCGCGTTTTCTCGACGACCAGAGCCGGTTGATGTGCATGTAAGCGTAGCATATGAAACAAGAATAGCACGAAGCATTGGTAGTCAGGTGCCAAAGTCGCAGTATGGCATCAGGTGGCGATCGTATGTTTCTGTGGCCACCACTGGTTTGCAGCAAAGTGAATACCGCTAACTGAGAGCACTGTGTTGTAGCCCCAGTGGCGCAATTGGTTAGCGCACGGTACTTATAAGGCAGTAGCCGTGAGCAATGCCGGGGTTGTGAGTTCGAGCCTCACCTGGGGCATACTTTTAATTCTTAGCAGCTGTCTCTGACAGCAACAGGAGGCTAGGTTTGAGATGTATCAGCTATTTGAGTAACATAATTGTGCATTCGAGACGCTAGCTGCGTCTTCCTCGGTAGTATAGTGGTTAGTATCCCCGCCTGTCACGCGGGAGACCTGGGTTCGATTCCCCGCCGGGGAGATGCGATTTTTATCTCACAAACCTGTTCGAGTGTTGCGCGTATGGGGGTCGTAAGAGCATTAACTTTGCGATCGTGGAGTGTAGTTGGTGCGAAATCTTAAAAAATGCTACATCTTAGGAAGTGGTTCTCGCATTCTTCACACTTCAGAATTACGGGGTTTGCTGTTAACGCTGAATCAAAGCACCCCAGCCGACGCTGTGGGCGTAATAATCGAGCTCGACACAGTCCGCAAAAGAAATAATTTTAGCAGAGCGTGGTTTCGATCCACGGACCTCTGGGTTATGGGCCCAGCACGCTTCCACTGCGCCACTCTGCTGGCTGGGGTTGCGCCGGCTCTGCGCCACGTGACGTGGGACACTTGGAAAGTGTTGTCTGCGTCGCTTTCACACGCCTGTATTTAATTGCGTATCATCTCCTACAGCTCTCAGCTTGACTTGTCTCGACTTTGCTCGACTGACGCTACGCTGACGCTTGCAGGCAGCGATATTTACCACGATCGACTCGACATGCAGCTGCGAGATGCACAGGAGCAACAAAGCACTCCACGATGCGGCGACATACGAAATCCACTGGCCAGCTACGCGTCGGCAACTAACAAAATGCCGACCCTGCCAGGATTCGAACCTGGAATCTTCTGATCCGTAGTCAGACGCGTTATCCGTTGCGCCACAGGGCCAGTGGCAGCATTTCTTTCTACGAGACAAGTGCAATTCGCTAAGAAACGTGTTCTCCATGGCTGAGCAAGCTCCCAAGGAAGGTACCTCTCGTCCAGCTGCGTGGCCGCAGTGCGCCTGCAGAGCTTAGAGCTTGCCACGCATCTGCTCTCGCTGTTCGACAGGTAGCAGAAGGCAAGGCGCGCGTTTTCCCGCGTTTTCTCGACGACCAGAGCCGGTTGATGTGCATGTAAGCGTAGCATATGAAACAAGAATAGCACGAAGCATTGGTAGTCAGGTGCCAAAGTCGCAGTATGGCATCAGGTGGCGATCGTATGTTTCTGTGGCCACCACTGGTTTGCAGCAAAGTGAATACCGCTAACTGAGAGCACTGTGTTGTAGCCCCAGTGGCGCAATTGGTTAGCGCACGGTACTTATAAGGCAGTAGCCGTGAGCAATGCCGGGGTTGTGAGTTCGAGCCTCACCTGGGGCATACTTTTATTTCTTAGCAGCTGTCTCTGACAGCAACAGGAGGCTAGGTTTGAGATGTATCAGCTATTTGAGTAACATAATTGTGCATTCGAGACGCTAGCTGCGTCTTCCTCGGTAGTATAGTGGTTAGTATCCCCGCCTGTCACGCGGGAGACCGGGGTTCGATTCCCCGCCGGGGAGGCACATCCGATTTTTAATTGCTGCTCTATCACTCGCCGAACTTAGTGTAGGACGTTTGCGGCTACTAGCACCATATCTCTCGCACACAGGCATGTGTGTACAGCGCATCCTCGGTAGTATAGTGGTTAGTATCCCCGCCTGTCACGCGGGAGACCGGAGTTCGATTCCCCGCCGGGGAGATGCGATTTTTATCTCACAAACCTGTTCGAGTGTTGCGCGTATGGGGGTCGTAAGAGCATTAACTTTGCGATCGTGGAGTGTAGTTGGTGCGAAATCTTAAAAAATGCTACATCTTAGGAAGTGGTTCTCGCATTCTTCACACTTCAGAATTACGGGGTTTGCTGTTAACGCTGAATCAAAGCACCCCAGCCGACGCTGTGGGCGTAATAATCGAGCTCGACACAGTCCGCAAAAGAAATAATTTTAGCAGAGCGTGGTTTCGATCCACGGACCTCTGGGTTATGGGCCCAGCACGCTTCCACTGCGCCACTCTGCTGGCTGGGGTTGCGCCGGCTCTGCGCCACGTGACGTGGGACACTTGGAAAGTGTCGTCTGCGTCGCTTTCACACGCCTGTATTTAATTGCGTATCATCTCCTACAGCTCTCAGCTTGACTTGTCTCGACTTTGCTCGACTGACGCTACGCTGACGCTTGCAGGCAGCGATATTTACCACGATCGACTCGACATGCAGCTGCGAGATGCACAGGAGCAACAAGGCACTCCACGATGCGGCGACATACGAAATCCACTGGCCAGCTACGCGTCGGCAACTAACAAAATGCCGACCCTGCCAGGATTCGAACCTGGAATCTTCTAATCCGTAGTCAGACGCGTTATCCGTTGCGCCACAGGGCCAGTGGCAGCATTTCTTTCTACGAGACAAGTGCAATTCGCTAAGAAACGTGTTCTCCATGGCTGAGCAAGCTCCCAAGGAAGGTACCTCTCGTCCAGCTGCGTGGCCGCAGTGCGCCTGCAGAGCTTAGAGCTTGCCACGCATCTGCTCTCGCTGTTCGACAGGTAGCAGAAGGCAAGGCGCGCGTTTTCCCGCGTTTTCTCGACGACCAGAGCCGGTTGATGTGCATGTAAGCGTAGCATATGAAACAAGAATAGCACGAAGCATTGGTAGTCAGGTGCCAAAGTCGCAGTATGGCATCAGGTGGCGATCGTATGTTTCTGTGGCCACCACTGGTTTGCAGCAAAGTGAATACCGCTAACTGAGAGCACTGTGTTGTAGCCCCAGTGGCGCAATTGGTTAGCGCACGGTACTTATAAGGCAGTAGCCGTGAGCAATGCCGGGGTTGTGAGTTCGAGCCTCACCTGGGGCATACTTTTATTTCTTAGCAGCTGTCTCTGACAGCAACAGGAGGCTAGGTTTGAGATGTATCAGCTATTTGAGTAACATAATTGTGCATTCGAGACGCTAGCTGCGTCTTCCTCGGTAGTATAGTGGTTAGTATCCCCGCCTGTCACGCGGGAGACCGGGGTTCGATTCCCCGCCGGGGAGGCACATCCGATTTTTAATTGCTGCTCTATCACTCGCCGAACTTAGTGTAGGACGTTTGCGGCTACTAGCACCATATCTCTCGCACACAGGCATGTGTATACAGCGCATCCTCGGTAGTATAGTGGTTAGTATCCCCGCCTGTCACGCGGGAGACCGGAGTTCGATTCCCCGCCGGGGAGATGCGATTTTTATCTCACAAACCTGTTCGAGTGTTGCGCGTATGGGGGTCGTAAGAGCATTAACTTTGCGATCGTGGAGTGTAGTTGGTGCGAAATCTTAAAAAATGCTACATCTTAGGAAGTGGTTCTCGCATTCTTCACACTTCAGAATTACGGGGTTTGCTGTTAACGCTGAATCAAAGCACCCCAGCCGACGCTGTGGGCGTAATAATCGAGCTCGACACAGTCCGCAAAAGAAATAATTTTAGCAGAGCGTGGTTTCGATCCACGGACCTCTGGGTTATGGGCCCAGCACGCTTCCACTGCGCCACTCTGCTGGCTGGGGTTGCGCCGGCTCTGCGCCACGTGACGTGGGACACTTGGAAAGTGTCGTCTGCGTCGCTTTCACACGCCTGTATTTAATTGCGTATCATCTCCTACAGCTCTCAGCTTGACTTGTCTCGACTTTGCTCGACTGACGCTACGCTGACGCTTGCAGGCAGCGATATTTACCACGATCGACTCGACATGCAGCTGCGAGATGCACAGGAGCAACAAGGCACTCCACGATGCGGCGACATACGAAATCCACTGGCCAGCTACGCGTCGGCAACTAACAAAATGCCGACCCTGCCAGGATTCGAACCTGGAATCTTCTAATCCGTAGTCAGACGCGTTATCCGTTGCGCCACAGGGCCAGTGGCAGCATTTCTTTCTACGAGACAAGTGCAATTCGCTAAGAAACGTGTTCTCCATGGCTGAGCAAGCTCCCAAGGAAGGTACCTCTCGTCCAGCTGCGTGGCCGCAGTGCGCCTGCAGAGCTTAGAGCTTGCCACGCATCTGCTCTCGCTGTTCGACAGGTAGCAGAAGGCAAGGCGCGCGTTTTCCCGCGTTTTCTCGACGACCAGAGCCGGTTGATGTGCATGTAAGCGTAGCATATGAAACAAGAATAGCACGAAGCATTGGTAGTCAGGTGCCAAAGTCGCAGTATGGCATCAGGTGGCGATCGTATGTTTCTGTGGCCACCACTGGTTTGCAGCAAAGTGAATACCGCTAACTGAGAGCACTGTGTTGTAGCCCCAGTGGCGCAATTGGTTAGCGCACGGTACTTATAAGGCAGTAGCCGTGAGCAATGCCGGGGTTGTGAGTTCGAGCCTCACCTGGGGCATACTTTTATTTCTTAGCAGCTGTCTCTGACAGCAACAGGAGGCTAGGTTTGAGATGTATCAGCTATTTGAGTAACATAATTGTGCATTCGAGACGCTAGCTGCGTCTTCCTCGGTAGTATAGTGGTTAGTATCCCCGCCTGTCACGCGGGAGACCGGGGTTCGATTCCCCGCCGGGGAGGCACATCCGATTTTTAATTGCTGCTCTATCACTCGCCGAACTTAGTGTAGGACGTTTGCGGCTACTAGCACCATATCTCTCGCACACAGGCATGTGTGTACAGCGCATCCTCGGTAGTATAGTGGTTAGTATCCCCGCCTGTCACGCGGGAGACCGGAGTTCGATTCCCCGCCGGGGAGATGCGATTTTTATCTCACAAACCTGTTCGAGTGTTGCGCGTATGGGGGTCGTAAGAGCATTAACTTTGCGATCGTGGAGTGTAGTTGGTGCGAAATCTTAAAAAATGCTACATCTTAGGAAGTGGTTCTCGCATTCTTCACACTTCAGAATTACGGGGTTTGCTGTTAACGCTGAATCAAAGCACCCCAGCCGACGCTGTGGGCGTAATAATCGAGCTCGACACAGTCCGCAAAAGAAATAATTTTAGCAGAGCGTGGTTTCGATCCACGGACCTCTGGGTTATGGGCCCAGCACGCTTCCACTGCGCCACTCTGCTGGCTGGGGTTGCGCCGGCTCTGCGCCACGTGACGTGGGACACTTGGAAAGTGTCGTCTGCGTCGCTTTCACACGCCTGTATTTAATTGCGTATCATCTCCTACAGCTCTCAGCTTGACTTGTCTCGACTTTGCTCGACTGACGCTACGCTGACGCTTGCAGGCAGCGATATTTACCACGATCGACTCGACATGCAGCTGCGAGATGCACAGGAGCAACAAAGCACTCCACGATGCGGCGACATACGAAATCCACTGGCCAGCTACGCGTCGGCAACTAACAAAATGCCGACCCTGCCAGGATTCGAACCTGGAATCTTCTGATCCGTAGTCAGACGCGTTATCCGTTGCGCCACAGGGCCAGTGGCAGCATTTCTTTCTACGAGACAAGTGCAATTCGCTAAGAAACGTGTTCTCCATGGCTGAGCAAGCTCCCAAGGAAGGTACCTCTCGTCCAGCTGCGTGGCCGCAGTGCGCCTGCAGAGCTTAGAGCTTGCCACGCATCTGCTCTCGCTGTTCGACAGGTAGCAGAAGGCAAGGCGCGCGTTTTCCCGCGTTTTCTCGACGACCAGAGCCGGTTGATGTGCATGTAAGCGTAGCATATGAAACAAGAATAGCACGAAGCATTGGTAGTCAGGTGCCAAAGTCGCAGTATGGCATCAGGTGGCGATCGTATGTTTCTGTGGCCACCACTGGTTTGCAGCAAAGTGAATACCGCTAACTGACAGCACTGTGTTGTAGCCCCAGTGGCGCAATTGGTTAGCGCACGGTACTTATAAGGCAGTAGCCGTGAGCAATGCCGGGGTTGTGAGTTCGAGCCTCACCTCGGGCATACTTTTAATTCTTAGCAGCTGTCTCTGACAGCAACAGGAGGCTAGGTTTGAGATGTATCAGCTATTTGAGTAACATAATTGTGCATTCGAGACGCTAGCTGCGTCTTCCTCGGTAGTATAGTGGTTAGTATCCCCGCCTGTCACGCGGGAGACCGGGGTTCGATTCCCCGCCGGGGAGGCACATCCGATTTTTAATTGCTGCTCTATCACTCGCCGAACTTAGTGTAGGACGTTTGCGGCTACTAGCACCATATCTCTCGCACACAGGCATGTGTGTACAGCGCATCCTCGGTAGTATAGTGGTTAGTATCCCCGCCTGTCACGCGGGAGACCGGAGTTCGATTCCCCGCCGGGGAGATGCGATTTTTATCTCACAAACCTGTTCGAGTGTTGCGCGTATGGGGGTCGTAAGAGCATTAACTTTGCGATCGTGGAGTGTAGTTGGTGCGAAATCTTAAAAAATGCTACATCTTAGGAAGTGGTTCTCGCATTCTTCACACTTCAGAATTACGGGGTTTGCTGTTAACGCTGAATCAAAGCACCCCAGCCGACGCTGTGGGCGTAATAATCGAGCTCGACACAGTCCGCAAAAGAAATAATTTTAGCAGAGCGTGGTTTCGATCCACGGACCTCTGGGTTATGGGCCCAGCACGCTTCCACTGCGCCACTCTGCTGGCTGGGGTTGCGCCGGCTCTGCGCCACGTGACGTGGGACACTTGGAAAGTGTCGTCTGCGTCGCTTTCACACGCCTGTATTTAATTGCGTATCATCTCCTACAGCTCTCAGCTTGACTTGTCTCGACTTTGCTCGACTGACGCTACGCTGACGCTTGCAGGCAGCGATATTTACCACGATCGACTCGACATGCAGCTGCGAGATGCACAGGAGCAACAAAGCACTCCACGATGCGGCGACATACGAAATCCACTGGCCAGCTACGCGTCGGCAACTAACAAAATGCCGACCCTGCCAGGATTCGAACCTGGAATCTTCTAATCCGTAGTCAGACGCGTTATCCGTTGCGCCACAGGGCCAGTGGCAGCATTTCTTTCTACGAGACAAGTGCAATTCGCTAAGAAACGTGTTCTCCATGGCTGAGCAAGCTCCCAAGGAAGGTACCTCTCGTCCAGCTGCGTGGCCGCAGTGCGCCTGCAGAGCTTAGAGCTTGCCACGCATCTGCTCTCGCTGTTCGACAGGTAGCAGAAGGCAAGGCGCGCGTTTTCCCGCGTTTTCTCGACGACCAGAGCCGGTTGATGTGCATGTAAGCGTAGCATATGAAACAAGAATAGCACGAAGCATTGGTAGTCAGGTGCCAAAGTCGCAGTATGGCATCAGGTGGCGATCGTATGTTTCTGTGGCCACCACTGGTTTGCAGCAAAGTGAATACCGCTAACTGAGAGCACTGTGTTGTAGCCCCAGTGGCGCAATTGGTTAGCGCACGGTACTTATAAGGCAGTAGCCGTGAGCAATGCCGGGGTTGTGAGTTCGAGCCTCACCTCGGGCATACTTTTAATTCTTAGCAGCTGTCTCTGACAGCAACAGGAGGCTAGGTTTGAGATGTATCAGCTATTTGAGTAACATAATTGTGCATTCGAGACGCTAGCTGCGTCTTCCTCGGTAGTATAGTGGTTAGTATCCCCGCCTGTCACGCGGGAGACCGGGGTTCGATTCCCCGCCGGGGAGATGCGATTTTTATCTCACAAACCTGTTCGAGTGTTGCGCGTATGGGGGTCGTAAGAGCATAAACTTTGCGATCGTGGAGTGTAGTTGGTGCGAAATCTTAAAAAATGCTACATCTTAGGAAGTGGTTCTCGCATTCTTCACACTTCAGAATTACGGGGTTTGCTGTTAACGCTGAATCAAAGCACCCCAGCCGACGCTGTGGGCGTAATAATCGAGCTCGACACAGTCCGCAAAAGAAATAATTTTAGCAGAGCGTGGTTTCGATCCACGGACCTCTGGGTTATGGGCCCAGCACGCTTCCACTGCGCCACTCTGCTGGCTGGGGTTGCGCCGGCTCTGCGCCACGTGACGTGGGACACTTGGAAAGTGTTGTCTGCGTCGCTTTCACACGCCTGTATTTAATTGCGTATCATCTCCTACAGCTCTCAGCTTGACTTGTCTCGACTTTGCTCGACTGACGCTACGCTGACGCTTGCAGGCAGCGATATTTACCACGATCGAGTCGACATGCAGCTGCGAGATGCACAGGAGCAACAAAGCACTCCACGATGCGGCGACATACGAAATCCACTGGCCAGCTACGCGTCGGCAACTAACAAAATGCCGACCCTGCCAGGATTCGAACCTGGAATCTTCTGATCCGTAGTCAGACGCGTTATCCGTTGCGCCACAGGGCCAGTGGCAGCATTTCTTTCTACGAGACAAGTGCAATTCGCTAAGAAACGTGTTCTCCATGGCTGAGCAAGCTCCCAAGGAAGGTACCTCTCGTCCAGCTGCGTGGCCGCAGTGCGCCTGCAGAGCTTAGAGCTTGCCACGCATCTGCTCTCGCTGTTCGACAGGTAGCAGAAGGCAAGGCGCGCGTTTTCCCGCGTTTTCTCGACGACCAGAGCCGGTTGATGTGCATGTAAGCGTAGCATATGAAACAAGAATAGCACGAAGCATTGGTAGTCAGGTGCCAAAGTCGCAGTATGGCATCAGGTGGCGATCGTATGTTTCTGTGGCCACCACTGGTTTGCAGCAAAGTGAATACCGCTAACTGAGAGCACTGTGTTGTAGCCCCAGTGGCGCAATTGGTTAGCGCACGGTACTTATAAGGCAGTAGCCGTGAGCAATGCCGGGGTTGTGAGTTCGAGCCTCACCTGGGGCATACTTTTAATTCTTAGCAGCTGTCTCTGACAGCAACAGGAGGCTAGGTTTGAGATGTATCAGCTATTTGAGTAACATAATTGTGCATTCGAGACGCTAGCTGCGTCTTCCTCGGTAGTATAGTGGTTAGTATCCCCGCCTGTCACGCGGGAGACCTGGGTTCGATTCCCCGCCGGGGAGATGCGATTTTTATCTCACAAACCTGTTCGAGTGTTGCGCGTATGGGGGTCGTAAGAGCATTAACTTTGCGATCGTGGAGTGTAGTTGGTGCGAAATCTTAAAAAATGCTACATCTTAGGAAGTGGTTCTCGCATTCTTCACACTTCAGAATTACGGGGTTTGCTGTTAACGCTGAATCAAAGCACCCCAGCCGACGCTGTGGGCGTAATAATCGAGCTCGACACAGTCCGCAAAAGAAATAATTTTAGCAGAGCGTGGTTTCGATCCACGGACCTCTGGGTTATGGGCCCAGCACGCTTCCACTGCGCCACTCTGCTGGCTGGGGTTGCGCCGGCTCTGCGCCACGTGACGTGGGACACTTGGAAAGTGTTGTCTGCGTCGCTTTCACACGCCTGTATTTAATTGCGTATCATCTCCTACAGCTCTCAGCTTGACTTGTCTCGACTTTGCTCGACTGACGCTACGCTGACGCTTGCAGGCAGCGATATTTACCACGATCGACTCGACATGCAGCTGCGAGATGCACAGGAGCAACAAAGCACTCCACGATGCGGCGACATACGAAATCCACTGGCCAGCTACGCGTCGGCAACTAACAAAATGCCGACCCTGCCAGGATTCGAACCTGGAATCTTCTGATCCGTAGTCAGACGCGTTATCCGTTGCGCCACAGGGCCAGTGGCAGCATTTCTTTCTACGAGACAAGTGCAATTCGCTAAGAAACGTGTTCTCCATGGCTGAGCAAGCTCCCAAGGAAGGTACCTCTCGTCCAGCTGCGTGGCCGCAGTGCGCCTGCAGAGCTTAGAGCTTGCCACGCATCTGCTCTCGCTGTTCGACAGGTAGCAGAAGGCAAGGCGCGCGTTTTCCCGCGTTTTCTCGACGACCAGAGCCGGTTGATGTGCATGTAAGCGTAGCATATGAAACAAGAATAGCACGAAGCATTGGTAGTCAGGTGCCAAAGTCGCAGTATGGCATCAGGTGGCGATCGTATGTTTCTGTGGCCACCACTGGTTTGCAGCAAAGTGAATACCGCTAACTGAGAGCACTGTGTTGTAGCCCCAGTGGCGCAATTGGTTAGCGCACGGTACTTATAAGGCAGTAGCCGTGAGCAATGCCGGGGTTGTGAGTTCGAGCCTCACCTGGGGCATACTTTTATTTCTTAGCAGCTGTCTCTGACAGCAACAGGAGGCTAGGTTTGAGATGTATCAGCTATTTGAGTAACATAATTGTGCATTCGAGACGCTAGCTGCGTCTTCCTCGGTAGTATAGTGGTTAGTATCCCCGCCTGTCACGCGGGAGACCGGGGTTCGATTCCCCGCCGGGGAGGCACATCCGATTTTTAATTGCTGCTCTATCACTCGCCGAACTTAGTGTAGGACGTTTGCGGCTACTAGCACCATATCTCTCGCACACAGGCATGTGTGTACAGCGCATCCTCGGTAGTATAGTGGTTAGTATCCCCGCCTGTCACGCGGGAGACCGGAGTTCGATTCCCCGCCGGGGAGATGCGATTTTTATCTCACAAACCTGTTCGAGTGTTGCGCGTATGGGGGTCGTAAGAGCATTAACTTTGCGATCGTGGAGTGTAGTTGGTGCGAAATCTTAAAAAATGCTACATCTTAGGAAGTGGTTCTCGCATTCTTCACACTTCAGAATTACGGGGTTTGCTGTTAACGCTGAATCAAAGCACCCCAGCCGACGCTGTGGGCGTAATAATCGAGCTCGACACAGTCCGCAAAAGAAATAATTTTAGCAGAGCGTGGTTTCGATCCACGGACCTCTGGGTTATGGGCCCAGCACGCTTCCACTGCGCCACTCTGCTGGCTGGGGTTGCGCCGGCTCTGCGCCACGTGACGTGGGACACTTGGAAAGTGTCGTCTGCGTCGCTTTCACACGCCTGTATTTAATTGCGTATCATCTCCTACAGCTCTCAGCTTGACTTGTCTCGACTTTGCTCGACTGACGCTACGCTGACGCTTGCAGGCAGCGATATTTACCACGATCGACTCGACATGCAGCTGCGAGATGCACAGGAGCAACAAGGCACTCCACGATGCGGCGACATACGAAATCCACTGGCCAGCTACGCGTCGGCAACTAACAAAATGCCGACCCTGCCAGGATTCGAACCTGGAATCTTCTAATCCGTAGTCAGACGCGTTATCCGTTGCGCCACAGGGCCAGTGGCAGCATTTCTTTCTACGAGACAAGTGCAATTCGCTAAGAAACGTGTTCTCCATGGCTGAGCAAGCTCCCAAGGAAGGTACCTCTCGTCCAGCTGCGTGGCCGCAGTGCGCCTGCAGAGCTTAGAGCTTGCCACGCATCTGCTCTCGCTGTTCGACAGGTAGCAGAAGGCAAGGCGCGCGTTTTCCCGCGTTTTCTCGACGACCAGAGCCGGTTGATGTGCATGTAAGCGTAGCATATGAAACAAGAATAGCACGAAGCATTGGTAGTCAGGTGCCAAAGTCGCAGTATGGCATCAGGTGGCGATCGTATGTTTCTGTGGCCACCACTGGTTTGCAGCAAAGTGAATACCGCTAACTGAGAGCACTGTGTTGTAGCCCCAGTGGCGCAATTGGTTAGCGCACGGTACTTATAAGGCAGTAGCCGTGAGCAATGCCGGGGTTGTGAGTTCGAGCCTCACCTCGGGCATACTTTTATTTCTTAGCAGCTGTCTCTGACAGCAACAGGAGGCTAGGTTTGAGATGTATCAGCTATTTGAGTAACATAATTGTGCATTCGAGACGCTAGCTGCGTCTTCCTCGGTAGTATAGTGGTTAGTATCCCCGCCTGTCACGCGGGAGACCGGGGTTCGATTCCCCGCCGGGGAGGCACATCCGATTTTTAATTGCTGCTCTATCACTCGCCGAACTTAGTGTAGGACGTTTGCGGCTACTAGCACCATATCTCTCGCACACAGGCATGTGTGTACAGCGCATCCTCGGTAGTATAGTGGTTAGTATCCCCGCCTGTCACGCGGGAGACCGGAGTTCGATTCCCCGCCGGGGAGATGCGATTTTTATCTCACAAACCTGTTCGAGTGTTGCGCGTATGGGGGTCGTAAGAGCATTAACTTTGCGATCGTGGAGTGTAGTTGGTGCGAAATCTTAAAAAATGCTACATCTTAGGAAGTGGTTCTCGCATTCTTCACACTTCAGAATTACGGGGTTTGCTGTTAACGCTGAATCAAAGCACCCCAGCCGACGCTGTGGGCGTAATAATCGAGCTCGACACAGTCCGCAAAAGAAATAATTTTAGCAGAGCGTGGTTTCGATCCACGGACCTCTGGGTTATGGGCCCAGCACGCTTCCACTGCGCCACTCTGCTGGCTGGGGTTGCGCCGGCTCTGCGCCACGTGACGTGGGACACTTGGAAAGTGTCGTCTGCGTCGCTTTCACACGCCTGTATTTAATTGCGTATCATCTCCTACAGCTCTCAGCTTGACTTGTCTCGACTTTGCTCGACTGACGCTACGCTGACGCTTGCAGGCAGCGATATTTACCACGATCGACTCGACATGCAGCTGCGAGATGCACAGGAGCAACAAGGCACTCCACGATGCGGCGACATACGAAATCCACTGGCCAGCTACGCGTCGGCAACTAACAAAATGCCGACCCTGCCAGGATTCGAACCTGGAATCTTCTAATCCGTAGTCAGACGCGTTATCCGTTGCGCCACAGGGCCAGTGGCAGCATTTCTTTCTACGAGACAAGTGCAATTCGCTAAGAAACGTGTTCTCCATGGCTGAGCAAGCTCCCAAGGAAGGTACCTCTCGTCCAGCTGCGTGGCCGCAGTGCGCCTGCAGAGCTTAGAGCTTGCCACGCATCTGCTCTCGCTGTTCGACAGGTAGCAGAAGGCAAGGCGCGCGTTTTCCCGCGTTTTCTCGACGACCAGAGCCGGTTGATGTGCATGTAAGCGTAGCATATGAAACAAGAATAGCACGAAGCATTGGTAGTCAGGTGCCAAAGTCGCAGTATGGCATCAGGTGGCGATCGTATGTTTCTGTGGCCACCACTGGTTTGCAGCAAAGTGAATACCGCTAACTGAGAGCACTGTGTTGTAGCCCCAGTGGCGCAATTGGTTAGCGCACGGTACTTATAAGGCAGTAGCCGTGAGCAATGCCGGGGTTGTGAGTTCGAGCCTCACCTGGGGCATACTTTTATTTCTTAGCAGCTGTCTCTGACAGCAACAGGAGGCTAGGTTTGAGATGTATCAGCTATTTGAGTAACATAATTGTGCATTCGAGACGCTAGCTGCGTCTTCCTCGGTAGTATAGTGGTTAGTATCCCCGCCTGTCACGCGGGAGACCGGGGTTCGATTCCCCGCCGGGGAGGCACATCCGATTTTTAATTGCTGCTCTATCACTCGCCGAACTTAGTGTAGGACGTTTGCGGCTACTAGCACCATATCTCTCGCACACAGGCATGTGTGTACAGCGCATCCTCGGTAGTATAGTGGTTAGTATCCCCGCCTGTCACGCGGGAGACCGGAGTTCGATTCCCCGCCGGGGAGATGCGATTTTTATCTCACAAACCTGTTCGAGTGTTGCGCGTATGGGGGTCGTAAGAGCATTAACTTTGCGATCGTGGAGTGTAGTTGGTGCGAAATCTTAAAAAATGCTACATCTTAGGAAGTGGTTCTCGCATTCTTCACACTTCAGAATTACGGGGTTTGCTGTTAACGCTGAATCAAAGCACCCCAGCCGACGCTGTGGGCGTAATAATCGAGCTCGACACAGTCCGCAAAAGAAATAATTTTAGCAGAGCGTGGTTTCGATCCACGGACCTCTGGGTTATGGGCCCAGCACGCTTCCACTGCGCCACTCTGCTGGCTGGGGTTGCGCCGGCTCTGCGCCACGTGACGTGGGACACTTGGAAAGTGTCGTCTGCGTCGCTTTCACACGCCTGTATTTAATTGCGTATCATCTCCTACAGCTCTCAGCTTGACTTGTCTCGACTTTGCTCGACTGACGCTACGCTGACGCTTGCAGGCAGCGATATTTACCACGATCGACTCGACATGCAGCTGCGAGATGCACAGGAGCAACAAAGCACTCCACGATGCGGCGACATACGAAATCCACTGGCCAGCTACGCGTCGGCAACTAACAAAATGCCGACCCTGCCAGGATTCGAACCTGGAATCTTCTGATCCGTAGTCAGACGCGTTATCCGTTGCGCCACAGGGCCAGTGGCAGCATTTCTTTCTACGAGACAAGTGCAATTCGCTAAGAAACGTGTTCTCCATGGCTGAGCAAGCTCCCAAGGAAGGTACCTCTCGTCCAGCTGCGTGGCCGCAGTGCGCCTGCAGAGCTTAGAGCTTGCCACGCATCTGCTCTCGCTGTTCGACAGGTAGCAGAAGGCAAGGCGCGCGTTTTCCCGCGTTTTCTCGACGACCAGAGCCGGTTGATGTGCATGTAAGCGTAGCATATGAAACAAGAATAGCACGAAGCATTGGTAGTCAGGTGCCAAAGTCGCAGTATGGCATCAGGTGGCGATCGTATGTTTCTGTGGCCACCACTGGTTTGCAGCAAAGTGAATACCGCTAACTGAGAGCACTGTGTTGTAGCCCCAGTGGCGCAATTGGTTAGCGCACGGTACTTATAAGGCAGTAGCCGTGAGCAATGCCGGGGTTGTGAGTTCGAGCCTCACCTCGGGCATACTTTTAATTCTTAGCAGCTGTCTCTGACAGCAACAGGAGGCTAGGTTTGAGATGTATCAGCTATTTGAGTAACATAATTGTGCATTCGAGACGCTAGCTGCGTCTTCCTCGGTAGTATAGTGGTTAGTATCCCCGCCTGTCACGCGGGAGACCGGGGTTCGATTCCCCGCCGGGGAGGCACATCCGATTTTTAATTGCTGCTCTATCACTCGCCGAACTTAGTGTAGGACGTTTGCGGCTACTAGCACCATATCTCTCGCACACAGGCATGTGTGTACAGCGCATCCTCGGTAGTATAGTGGTTAGTATCCCCGCCTGTCACGCGGGAGACCGGAGTTCGATTCCCCGCCGGGGAGATGCGATTTTTATCTCACAAACCTGTTCGAGTGTTGCGCGTATGGGGGTCGTAAGAGCATTAACTTTGCGATCGTGGAGTGTAGTTGGTGCGAAATCTTAAAAAATGCTACATCTTAGGAAGTGGTTCTCGCATTCTTCACACTTCAGAATTACGGGGTTTGCTGTTAACGCTGAATCAAAGCACCCCAGCCGACGCTGTGGGCGTAATAATCGAGCTCGACACAGTCCGCAAAAGAAATAATTTTAGCAGAGCGTGGTTTCGATCCACGGACCTCTGGGTTATGGGCCCAGCACGCTTCCACTGCGCCACTCTGCTGGCTGGGGTTGCGCCGGCTCTGCGCCACGTGACGTGGGACACTTGGAAAGTGTCGTCTGCGTCGCTTTCACACGCCTGTATTTAATTGCGTATCATCTCCTACAGCTCTCAGCTTGACTTGTCTCGACTTTGCTCGACTGACGCTACGCTGACGCTTGCAGGCAGCGATATTTACCACGATCGACTCGACATGCAGCTGCGAGATGCACAGGAGCAACAAAGCACTCCACGATGCGGCGACATACGAAATCCACTGGCCAGCTACGCGTCGGCAACTAACAAAATGCCGACCCTGCCAGGATTCGAACCTGGAATCTTCTGATCCGTAGTCAGACGCGTTATCCGTTGCGCCACAGGGCCAGTGGCAGCATTTCTTTCTACGAGACAAGTGCAATTCGCTAAGAAACGTGTTCTCCATGGCTGAGCAAGCTCCCAAGGAAGGTACCTCTCGTCCAGCTGCGTGGCCGCAGTGCGCCTGCAGAGCTTAGAGCTTGCCACGCATCTGCTCTCGCTGTTCGACAGGTAGCAGAAGGCAAGGCGCGCGTTTTCCCGCGTTTTCTCGACGACCAGAGCCGGTTGATGTGCATGTAAGCGTAGCATATGAAACAAGAATAGCACGAAGCATTGGTAGTCAGGTGCCAAAGTCGCAGTATGGCATCAGGTGGCGATCGTATGTTTCTGTGGCCACCACTGGTTTGCAGCAAAGTGAATACCGCTAACTGAGAGCACTGTGTTGTAGCCCCAGTGGCGCAATTGGTTAGCGCACGGTACTTATAAGGCAGTAGCCGTGAGCAATGCCGGGGTTGTGAGTTCGAGCCTCACCTCGGGCATACTTTTAATTCTTAGCAGCTGTCTCTGACAGCAACAGGAGGCTAGGTTTGAGATGTATCAGCTATTTGAGTAACATAATTGTGCATTCGAGACGCTAGCTGCGTCTTCCTCGGTAGTATAGTGGTTAGTATCCCCGCCTGTCACGCGGGAGACCGGGGTTCGATTCCCCGCCGGGGAGGCACATCCGATTTTTAATTGCTGCTCTATCACTCGCCGAACTTAGTGTAGGACGTTTGCGGCTACTAGCACCATATCTCTCGCACACAGGCATGTGTGTACAGCGCATCCTCGGTAGTATAGTGGTTAGTATCCCCGCCTGTCACGCGGGAGACCGGAGTTCGATTCCCCGCCGGGGAGATGCGATTTTTATCTCACAAACCTGTTCGAGTGTTGCGCGTATGGGGGTCGTAAGAGCATTAACTTTGCGATCGTGGAGTGTAGTTGGTGCGAAATCTTAAAAAATGCTACATCTTAGGAAGTGGTTCTCGCATTCTTCACACTTCAGAATTACGGGGTTTGCTGTTAACGCTGAATCAAAGCACCCCAGCCGACGCTGTGGGCGTAATAATCGAGCTCGACACAGTCCGCAAAAGAAAAAATTTTAGCAGAGCGTGGTTTCGATCCACGGACCTCTGGGTTATGGGCCCAGCACGCTTCCACTGCGCCACTCTGCTGGCTGGGGTTGCGCCGGCTCTGCGCCACGTGACGTGGGACACTTGGAAAGTGTCGTCTGCGTCGCTTTCACACGCCTGTATTTAATTGCGTATCATCTCCTACAGCTCTCAGCTTGACTTGTCTCGACTTTGCTCGACTGACGCTACGCTGACGCTTGCAGGCAGCGATATTTACCACGATCGACTCGACATGCAGCTGCGAGATGCACAGGAGCAACAAAGCACTCCACGATGCGGCGACATACGAAATCCACTGGCCAGCTACGCGTCGGCAACTAACAAAATGCCGACCCTGCCAGGATTCGAACCTGGAATCTTCTAATCCGTAGTCAGACGCGTTATCCGTTGCGCCACAGGGCCAGTGGCAGCATTTCTTTCTACGAGACAAGTGCAATTCGCTAAGAAACGTGTTCTCCATGGCTGAGCAAGCTCCCAAGGAAGGTACCTCTCGTCCAGCTGCGTGGCCGCAGTGCGCCTGCAGAGCTTAGAGCTTGCCACGCATCTGCTCTCGCTGTTCGACAGGTAGCAGAAGGCAAGGCGCGCGTTTTCCCGCGTTTTCTCGACGACAAGAGCCGGTTGATGTGCATGTAAGCGTAGCATATGAAACAAGAATAGCACGAAGCATTGGTAGTCAGGTGCCAAAGTCGCAGTATGGCATCAGGTGGCGATCGTATGTTTCTGTGGCCACCACTGGTTTGCAGCAAAGTGAATACCGCTAACTGAGAGCACTGTGTTGTAGCCCCAGTGGCGCAATTGGTTAGCGCACGGTACTTATAAGGCAGTAGCCGTGAGCAATGCCGGGGTTGTGAGTTCGAGCCTCACCTCGGGCATACTTTTAATTCTTAGCAGCTGTCTCTGACAGCAACAGGAGGCTAGGTTTGAGATGTATCAGCTATTTGAGTAACATAATTGTGCATTCGAGACGCTAGCTGCGTCTTCCTCGGTAGTATAGTGGTTAGTATCCCCGCCTGTCACGCGGGAGACCGGGGTTCGATTCCCCGCCGGGGAGATGCGATTTTTATCTCACAAACCTGTTCGAGTGTTGCGCGTATGGGGGTCGTAAGAGCATAAACTTTGCGATCGTGGAGTGTAGTTGGTGCGAAATCTTAAAAAATGCTACATCTTAGGAAGTGGTTCTCGCATTCTTCACACTTCAGAATTACGGGGTTTGCTGTTAACGCTGAATCAAAGCACCCCAGCCGACGCTGTGGGCGTAATAATCGAGCTCGACACAGTCCGCAAAAGAAATAATTTTAGCAGAGCGTGGTTTCGATCCACGGACCTCTGGGTTATGGGCCCAGCACGCTTCCACTGCGCCACTCTGCTGGCTGGGGTTGCGCCGGCTCTGCGCCACGTGACGTGGGACACTTGGAAAGTGTTGTCTGCGTCGCTTTCACACGCCTGTATTTAATTGCGTATCATCTCCTACAGCTCTCAGCTTGACTTGTCTCGACTTTGCTCGACTGACGCTACGCTGACGCTTGCAGGCAGCGATATTTACCACGATCGAGTCGACATGCAGCTGCGAGATGCACAGGAGCAACAAAGCACTCCACGATGCGGCGACATACGAAATCCACTGGCCAGCTACGCGTCGGCAACTAACAAAATGCCGACCCTGCCAGGATTCGAACCTGGAATCTTCTGATCCGTAGTCAGACGCGTTATCCGTTGCGCCACAGGGCCAGTGGCAGCATTTCTTTCTACGAGACAAGTGCAATTCGCTAAGAAACGTGTTCTCCATGGCTGAGCAAGCTCCCAAGGAAGGTACCTCTCGTCCAGCTGCGTGGCCGCAGTGCGCCTGCAGAGCTTAGAGCTTGCCACGCATCTGCTCTCGCTGTTCGACAGGTAGCAGAAGGCAAGGCGCGCGTTTTCCCGCGTTTTCTCGACGACCAGAGCCGGTTGATGTGCATGTAAGCGTAGCATATGAAACAAGAATAGCACGAAGCATTGGTAGTCAGGTGCCAAAGTCGCAGTATGGCATCAGGTGGCGATCGTATGTTTCTGTGGCCACCACTGGTTTGCAGCAAAGTGAATACCGCTAACTGAGAGCACTGTGTTGTAGCCCCAGTGGCGCAATTGGTTAGCGCACGGTACTTATAAGGCAGTAGCCGTGAGCAATGCCGGGGTTGTGAGTTCGAGCCTCACCTCGGGCATACTTTTAATTCTTAGCAGCTGTCTCTGACAGCAACAGGAGGCTAGGTTTGAGATGTATCAGCTATTTGAGTAACATAATTGTGCATTCGAGACGCTAGCTGCGTCGTCCTCGGTAGTATAGTGGTTAGTATCCCCGCCTGTCACGCGGGAGACCGGGGTTCGATTCCCCGCCGGGGAGGCACATCCGATTTTTAATTGCTGCTCTATCACTCGCCGAACTTAGTGTAGGACGTTTGCGGCTACTAGCACCATATCTCTCGCACACAGGCATGTGTGTACAGCGCATCCTCGGTAGTATAGTGGTTAGTATCCCCGCCTGTCACGCGGGAGACCGGAGTTCGATTCCCCGCCGGGGAGATGCGATTTTTATCTCACAAACCTGTTCGAGTGTTGCGCGTATGGGGGTCGTAAGAGCATTAACTTTGCGATCGTGGAGTGTAGTTGGTGCGAAATCTTAAAAAATGCTACATCTTAGGAAGTGGTTCTCGCATTCTTCACACTTCAGAATTACGGGGTTTGCTGTTAACGCTGAATCAAAGCACCCCAGCCGACGCTGTGGGCGTAATAATCGAGCTCGACACAGTCCGCAAAAGAAATAATTTTAGCAGAGCGTGGTTTCGATCCACGGACCTCTGGGTTATGGGCCCAGCACGCTTCCACTGCGCCACTCTGCTGGCTGGGGTTGCGCCGGCTCTGCGCCACGTGACGTGGGACACTTGGAAAGTGTCGTCTGCGTCGCTTTCACACGCCTGTATTTAATTGCGTATCATCTCCTACAGCTCTCAGCTTGACTTGTCTCGACTTTGCTCGACTGACGCTACGCTGACGCTTGCAGGCAGCGATATTTACCACGATCGACTCGACATGCAGCTGCGAGATGCACAGGAGCAACAAAGCACTCCACGATGCGGCGACATACGAAATCCACTGGCCAGCTACGCGTCGGCAACTAACAAAATGCCGACCCTGCCAGGATTCGAACCTGGAATCTTCTGATCCGTAGTCAGACGCGTTATCCGTTGCGCCACAGGGCCAGTGGCAGCATTTCTTTCTACGAGACAAGTGCAATTCGCTAAGAAACGTGTTCTCCATGGCTGAGCAAGCTCCCAAGGAAGGTACCTCTCGTCCAGCTGCGTGGCCGCAGTGCGCCTGCAGAGCTTAGAGCTTGCCACGCATCTGCTCTCGCTGTTCGACAGGTAGCAGAAGGCAAGGCGCGCGTTTTCCCGCGTTTTCTCGACGACCAGAGCCGGTTGATGTGCATGTAAGCGTAGCATATGAAACAAGAATAGCACGAAGCATTGGTAGTCAGGTGCCAAAGTCGCAGTATGGCATCAGGTGGCGATCGTATGTTTCTGTGGCCACCACTGGTTTGCAGCAAAGTGAATACCGCTAACTGAGAGCACTGTGTTGTAGCCCCAGTGGCGCAATTGGTTAGCGCACGGTACTTATAAGGCAGTAGCCGTGAGCAATGCCGGGGTTGTGAGTTCGAGCCTCACCTCGGGCATACTTTTAATTCTTAGCAGCTGTCTCTGACAGCAACAGGAGGCTAGGTTTGAGATGTATCAGCTATTTGAGTAACATAATTGTGCATTCGAGACGCTAGCTGCGTCTTCCTCGGTAGTATAGTGGTTAGTATCCCCGCCTGTCACGCGGGAGACCGGGGTTCGATTCCCCGCCGGGGAGGCACATCCGATTTTTAATTGCTGCTCTATCACTCGCCGAACTTAGTGTAGGACGTTTGCGGCTACTAGCACCATATCTCTCGCACACAGGCATGTGTGTACAGCGCATCCTCGGTAGTATAGTGGTTAGTATCCCCGCCTGTCACGCGGGAGACCGGAGTTCGATTCCCCGCCGGGGAGATGCGATTTTTATCTCACAAACCTGTTCGAGTGTTGCGCGTATGGGGGTCGTAAGAGCATTAACTTTGCGATCGTGGAGTGTAGTTGGTGCGAAATCTTAAAAAATGCTACATCTTAGGAAGTGGTTCTCGCATTCTTCACACTTCAGAATTACGGGGTTTGCTGTTAACGCTGAATCAAAGCACCCCAGCCGACGCTGTGGGCGTAATAATCGAGCTCGACACAGTCCGCAAAAGAAATAATTTTAGCAGAGCGTGGTTTCGATCCACGGACCTCTGGGTTATGGGCCCAGCACGCTTCCACTGCGCCACTCTGCTGGCTGGGGTTGCGCCGGCTCTGCGCCACGTGACGTGGGACACTTGGAAAGTGTCGTCTGCGTCGCTTTCACACGCCTGTATTTAATTGCGTATCATCTCCTACAGCTCTCAGCTTGACTTGTCTCGACTTTGCTCGACTGACGCTACGCTGACGCTTGCAGGCAGCGATATTTACCACGATCGACTCGACATGCAGCTGCGAGATGCACAGGAGCAACAAAGCACTCCACGATGCGGCGACATACGAAATCCACTGGCCAGCTACGCGTCGGCAACTAACAAAATGCCGACCCTGCCAGGATTCGAACCTGGAATCTTCTGATCCGTAGTCAGACGCGTTATCCGTTGCGCCACAGGGCCAGTGGCAGCATTTCTTTCTACGAGACAAGTGCAATTCGCTAAGAAACGTGTTCTCCATGGCTGAGCAAGCTCCCAAGGAAGGTACCTCTCGTCCAGCTGCGTGGCCGCAGTGCGCCTGCAGAGCTTAGAGCTTGCCACGCATCTGCTCTCG
This sequence comes from Schistocerca serialis cubense, assembly GCF_023864345.2. Lineage (NCBI taxonomy): Eukaryota > Metazoa > Arthropoda > Insecta > Orthoptera > Acrididae > Schistocerca > Schistocerca serialis. The sequence continues at coordinate 445,494,034 of NC_064646.1, read as the reverse complement.
CTGTTCGACAGGTAGCAGAAGGCAAGGCGCGCGTTTTCCCGCGTTTTCTCGACGACCAGAGCCGGTTGATGTGCATGTAAGCGTAGCATATGAAACAAGAATAGCACGAAGCATTGGTAGTCAGGTGCCAAAGTCGCAGTATGGCATCAGGTGGCGATCGTATGTTTCTGTGGCCACCACTGGTTTGCAGCAAAGTGAATACCGCTAACTGAGAGCACTGTGTTGTAGCCCCAGTGGCGCAATTGGTTAGCGCACGGTACTTATAAGGCAGTAGCCGTGAGCAATGCCGGGGTTGTGAGTTCGAGCCTCACCTCGGGCATACTTTTAATTCTTAGCAGCTGTCTCTGACAGCAACAGGAGGCTAGGTTTGAGATGTATCAGCTATTTGAGTAACATAATTGTGCATTCGAGACGCTAGCTGCGTCTTCCTCGGTAGTATAGTGGTTAGTATCCCCGCCTGTCACGCGGGAGACCGGGGTTCGATTCCCCGCCGGGGAGGCACATCCGATTTTTAATTGCTGCTCTATCACTCGCCGAACTTAGTGTAGGACGTTTGCGGCTACTAGCACCATATCTCTCGCACACAGGCATGTGTGTACAGCGCATCCTCGGTAGTATAGTGGTTAGTATCCCCGCCTGTCACGCGGGAGACCGGAGTTCGATTCCCCGCCGGGGAGATGCGATTTTTATCTCACAAACCTGTTCGAGTGTTGCGCGTATGGGGGTCGTAAGAGCATTAACTTTGCGATCGTGGAGTGTAGTTGGTGCGAAATCTTAAAAAATGCTACATCTTAGGAAGTGGTTCTCGCATTCTTCACACTTCAGAATTACGGGGTTTGCTGTTAACGCTGAATCAAAGCACCCCAGCCGACGCTGTGGGCGTAATAATCGAGCTCGACACAGTCCGCAAAAGAAATAATTTTAGCAGAGCGTGGTTTCGATCCACGGACCTCTGGGTTATGGGCCCAGCACGCTTCCACTGCGCCACTCTGCTGGCTGGGGTTGCGCCGGCTCTGCGCCACGTGACGTGGGACACTTGGAAAGTGTCGTCTGCGTCGCTTTCACACGCCTGTATTTAATTGCGTATCATCTCCTACAGCTCTCAGCTTGACTTGTCTCGACTTTGCTCGACTGACGCTACGCTGACGCTTGCAGGCAGCGATATTTACCACGATCGACTCGACATGCAGCTGCGAGATGCACAGGAGCAACAAAGCACTCCACGATGCGGCGACATACGAAATCCACTGGCCAGCTACGCGTCGGCAACTAACAAAATGCCGACCCTGCCAGGATTCGAACCTGGAATCTTCTGATCCGTAGTCAGACGCGTTATCCGTTGCGCCACAGGGCCAGTGGCAGCATTTCTTTCTACGAGACAAGTGCAATTCGCTAAGAAACGTGTTCTCCATGGCTGAGCAAGCTCCCAAGGAAGGTACCTCTCGTCCAGCTGCGTGGCCGCAGTGCGCCTGCAGAGCTTAGAGCTTGCCACGCATCTGCTCTCGCTGTTCGACAGGTAGCAGAAGGCAAGGCGCGCGTTTTCCCGCGTTTTCTCGACGACCAGAGCCGGTTGATGTGCATGTAAGCGTAGCATATGAAACAAGAATAGCACGAAGCATTGGTAGTCAGGTGCCAAAGTCGCAGTATGGCATCAGGTGGCGATCGTATGTTTCTGTGGCCACCACTGGTTTGCAGCAAAGTGAATACCGCTAACTGAGAGCACTGTGTTGTAGCCCCAGTGGCGCAATTGGTTAGCGCACGGTACTTATAAGGCAGTAGCCGTGAGCAATGCCGGGGTTGTGAGTTCGAGCCTCACCTCGGGCATACTTTTAATTCTTAGCAGCTGTCTCTGACAGCAACAGGAGGCTAGGTTTGAGATGTATCAGCTATTTGAGTAACATAATTGTGCATTCGAGACGCTAGCTGCGTCTTCCTCGGTAGTATAGTGGTTAGTATCCCCGCCTGTCACGCGGGAGACCGGGGTTCGATTCCCCGCCGGGGAGGCACATCCGATTTTTAATTGCTGCTCTATCACTCGCCGAACTTAGTGTAGGACGTTTGCGGCTACTAGCACCATATCTCTCGCACACAGGCATGTGTGTACAGCGCATCCTCGGTAGTATAGTGGTTAGTATCCCCGCCTGTCACGCGGGAGACCGGAGTTCGATTCCCCGCCGGGGAGATGCGATTTTTATCTCACAAACCTGTTCGAGTGTTGCGCGTATGGGGGTCGTAAGAGCATTAACTTTGCGATCGTGGAGTGTAGTTGGTGCGAAATCTTAAAAAATGCTACATCTTAGGAAGTGGTTCTCGCATTCTTCACACTTCAGAATTACGGGGTTTGCTGTTAACGCTGAATCAAAGCACCCCAGCCGACGCTGTGGGCGTAATAATCGAGCTCGACACAGTCCGCAAAAGAAATAATTTTAGCAGAGCGTGGTTTCGATCCACGGACCTCTGGGTTATGGGCCCAGCACGCTTCCACTGCGCCACTCTGCTGGCTGGGGTTGCGCCGGCTCTGCGCCACGTGACGTGGGACACTTGGAAAGTGTCGTCTGCGTCGCTTTCACACGCCTGTATTTAATTGCGTATCATCTCCTACAGCTCTCAGCTTGACTTGTCTCGACTTTGCTCGACTGACGCTACGCTGACGCTTGCAGGCAGCGATATTTACCACGATCGACTCGACATGCAGCTGCGAGATGCACAGGAGCAACAAAGCACTCCACGATGCGGCGACATACGAAATCCACTGGCCAGCTACGCGTCGGCAACTAACAAAATGCCGACCCTGCCAGGATTCGAACCTGGAATCTTCTGATCCGTAGTCAGACGCGTTATCCGTTGCGCCACAGGGCCAGTGGCAGCATTTCTTTCTACGAGACAAGTGCAATTCGCTAAGAAACGTGTTCTCCATGGCTGAGCAAGCTCCCAAGGAAGGTACCTCTCGTCCAGCTGCGTGGCCGCAGTGCGCCTGCAGAGCTTAGAGCTTGCCACGCATCTGCTCTCGCTGTTCGACAGGTAGCAGAAGGCAAGGCGCGCGTTTTCCCGCGTTTTCTCGACGACCAGAGCCGGTTGATGTGCATGTAAGCGTAGCATATGAAACAAGAATAGCACGAAGCATTGGTAGTCAGGTGCCAAAGTCGCAGTATGGCATCAGGTGGCGATCGTATGTTTCTGTGGCCACCACTGGTTTGCAGCAAAGTGAATACCGCTAACTGAGAGCACTGTGTTGTAGCCCCAGTGGCGCAATTGGTTAGCGCACGGTACTTATAAGGCAGTAGCCGTGAGCAATGCCGGGGTTGTGAGTTCGAGCCTCACCTCGGGCATACTTTTAATTCTTAGCAGCTGTCTCTGACAGCAACAGGAGGCTAGGTTTGAGATGTATCAGCTATTTGAGTAACATAATTGTGCATTCGAGACGCTAGCTGCGTCTTCCTCGGTAGTATAGTGGTTAGTATCCCCGCCTGTCACGCGGGAGACCGGGGTTCGATTCCCCGCCGGGGAGATGCGATTTTTATCTCACAAACCTGTTCGAGTGTTGCGCGTATGGGGGTCGTAAGAGCATAAACTTTGCGATCGTGGAGTGTAGTTGGTGCGAAATCTTAAAAAATGCTACATCTTAGGAAGTGGTTCTCGCATTCTTCACACTTCAGAATTACGGGGTTTGCTGTTAACGCTGAATCAAAGCACCCCAGCCGACGCTGTGGGCGTAATAATCGAGCTCGACACAGTCCGCAAAAGAAATAATTTTAGCAGAGCGTGGTTTCGATCCACGGACCTCTGGGTTATGGGCCCAGCACGCTTCCACTGCGCCACTCTGCTGGCTGGGGTTGCGCCGGCTCTGCGCCACGTGACGTGGGACACTTGGAAAGTGTTGTCTGCGTCGCTTTCACACGCCTGTATTTAATTGCGTATCATCTCCTACAGCTCTCAGCTTGACTTGTCTCGACTTTGCTCGACTGACGCTACGCTGACGCTTGCAGGCAGCGATATTTACCACGATCGAGTCGACATGCAGCTGCGAGATGCACAGGAGCAACAAAGCACTCCACGATGCGGCGACATACGAAATCCACTGGCCAGCTACGCGTCGGCAACTAACAAAATGCCGACCCTGCCAGGATTCGAACCTGGAATCTTCTGATCCGTAGTCAGACGCGTTATCCGTTGCGCCACAGGGCCAGTGGCAGCATTTCTTTCTACGAGACAAGTGCAATTCGCTAAGAAACGTGTTCTCCATGGCTGAGCAAGCTCCCAAGGAAGGTACCTCTCGTCCAGCTGCGTGGCCGCAGTGCGCCTGCAGAGCTTAGAGCTTGCCACGCATCTGCTCTCGCTGTTCGACAGGTAGCAGAAGGCAAGGCGCGCGTTTTCCCGCGTTTTCTCGACGACCAGAGCCGGTTGATGTGCATGTAAGCGTAGCATATGAAACAAGAATAGCACGAAGCATTGGTAGTCAGGTGCCAAAGTCGCAGTATGGCATCAGGTGGCGATCGTATGTTTCTGTGGCCACCACTGGTTTGCAGCAAAGTGAATACCGCTAACTGAGAGCACTGTGTTGTAGCCCCAGTGGCGCAATTGGTTAGCGCACGGTACTTATAAGGCAGTAGCCGTGAGCAATGCCGGGGTTGTGAGTTCGAGCCTCACCTCGGGCATACTTTTAATTCTTAGCAGCTGTCTCTGACAGCAACAGGAGGCTAGGTTTGAGATGTATCAGCTATTTGAGTAACATAATTGTGCATTCGAGACGCTAGCTGCGTCTTCCTCGGTAGTATAGTGGTTAGTATCCCCGCCTGTCACGCGGGAGACCGGGGTTCGATTCCCCGCCGGGGAGGCACATCCGATTTTTAATTGCTGCTCTATCACTCGCCGAACTTAGTGTAGGACGTTTGCGGCTACTAGCACCATATCTCTCGCACACAGGCATGTGTGTACAGCGCATCCTCGGTAGTATAGTGGTTAGTATCCCCGCCTGTCACGCGGGAGACCGGGTTTCGATTCCCCGCCGGGGAGATGCGATTTTTATCTCACAAACCTGTTCGAGTGTTGCGCGTATGGGGGTCGTAAGAGCATTAACTTTGCGATCGTGGAGTGTAGTTGGTGCGAAATCTTAAAAAATGCTACATCTTAGGAAGTGGTTCTCGCATTCTTCACACTTCAGAATTACGGGGTTTGCTGTTAACGCTGAATCAAAGCACCCCAGCCGACGCTGTGGGCGTAATAATCGAGCTCGACACAGTCCGCAAAAGAAATAATTTTAGCAGAGCGTGGTTTCGATCCACGGACCTCTGGGTTATGGGCCCAGCACGCTTCCACTGCGCCACTCTGCTGGCTGGGGTTGCGCCGGCTCTGCGCCACGTGACGTGGGACACTTGGAAAGTGTTGTCTGCGTCGCTTTCACACGCCTGTATTTAATTGCGTATCATCTCCTACAGCTCTCAGCTTGACTTGTCTCGACTTTGCTCGACTGACGCTACGCTGACGCTTGCAGGCAGCGATATTTACCACGATCGAGTCGACATGCAGCTGCGAGATGCACAGGAGCAACAAAGCACTCCACGATGCGGCGACATACGAAATCCACTGGCCAGCTACGCGTCGGCAACTAACAAAATGCCGACCCTGCCAGGATTCGAACCTGGAATCTTCTGATCCGTAGTCAGACGCGTTATCCGTTGCGCCACAGGGCCAGTGGCAGCATTTCTTTCTACGAGACAAGTGCAATTCGCTAAGAAACGTGTTCTCCATGGCTGAGCAAGCTCCCAAGGAAGGTACCTCTCGTCCAGCTGCGTGGCCGCAGTGCGCCTGCAGAGCTTAGAGCTTGCCACGCATCTGCTCTCGCTGTTCGACAGGTAGCAGAAGGCAAGGCGCGCGTTTTCCCGCGTTTTCTCGACGACCAGAGCCGGTTGATGTGCATGTAAGCGTAGCATATGAAACAAGAATAGCACGAAGCATTGGTAGTCAGGTGCCAAAGTCGCAGTATGGCATCAGGTGGCGATCGTATGTTTCTGTGGCCACCACTGGTTTGCAGCAAAGTGAATACCGCTAACTGAGAGCACTGTGTTGTAGCCCCAGTGGCGCAATTGGTTAGCGCACGGTACTTATAAGGCAGTAGCCGTGAGCAATGCCGGGGTTGTGAGTTCGAGCCTCACCTCGGGCATACTTTTAATTCTTAGCAGCTGTCTCTGACAGCAACAGGAGGCTAGGTTTGAGATGTATCAGCTATTTGAGTAACATAATTGTGCATTCGAGACGCTAGCTGCGTCTTCCTCGGTAGTATAGTGGTTAGTATCCCCGCCTGTCACGCGGGAGACCGGGGTTCGATTCCCCGCCGGGGAGATGCGATTTTTATCTCACAAACCTGTTCGAGTGTTGCGCGTATGGGGGTCGTAAGAGCATAAACTTTGCGATCGTGGAGTGTAGTTGGTGCGAAATCTTAAAAAATGCTACATCTTAGGAAGTGGTTCTCGCATTCTTCACACTTCAGAATTACGGGGTTTGCTGTTAACGCTGAATCAAAGCACCCCAGCCGACGCTGTGGGCGTAATAATCGAGCTCGACACAGTCCGCAAAAGAAATAATTTTAGCAGAGCGTGGTTTCGATCCACGGACCTCTGGGTTATGGGCCCAGCACGCTTCCACTGCGCCACTCTGCTGGCTGGGGTTGCGCCGGCTCTGCGCCACGTGACGTGGGACACTTGGAAAGTGTTGTCTGCGTCGCTTTCACACGCCTGTATTTAATTGCGTATCATCTCCTACAGCTCTCAGCTTGACTTGTCTCGACTTTGCTCGACTGACGCTACGCTGACGCTTGCAGGCAGCGATATTTACCACGATCGAGTCGACATGCAGCTGCGAGATGCACAGGAGCAACAAAGCACTCCACGATGCGGCGACATACGAAATCCACTGGCCAGCTACGCGTCGGCAACTAACAAAATGCCGACCCTGCCAGGATTCGAACCTGGAATCTTCTGATCCGTAGTCAGACGCGTTATCCGTTGCGCCACAGGGCCAGTGGCAGCGTTTCTTTCTACGAGACAAGTGCAATTCGCTAAGAAACGTGTTCTCCATGGCTGAGCAAGCTCCCAAGGAAGGTACCTCTCGTCCAGCTGCGTGGCCGCAGTGCGCCTGCAGAGCTTAGAGCTTGCCACGCATCTGCTCTCGCTGTTCGACAGGTAGCAGAAGGCAAGGCGCGCGTTTTCCCGCGTTTTCTCGACGACCAGAGCCGGTTGATGTGCATGTAAGCGTAGCATATGAAACAAGAATAGCACGAAGCATTGGTAGTCAGGTGCCAAAGTCGCAGTATGGCATCAGGTGGCGATCGTATGTTTCTGTGGCCACCACTGGTTTGCAGCAAAGTGAATACCGCTAACTGAGAGCACTGTGTTGTAGCCCCAGTGGCGCAATTGGTTAGCGCACGGTACTTATAAGGCAGTAGCCGTGAGCAATGCCGGGGTTGTGAGTTCGAGCCTCACCTCGGGCATACTTTTAATTCTTAGCAGCTGTCTCTGACAGCAACAGGAGGCTAGGTTTGAGATGTATCAGCTATTTGAGTAACATAATTGTGCATTCGAGACGCTAGCTGCGTCTTCCTCGGTAGTATAGTGGTTAGTATCCCCGCCTGTCACGCGGGAGACCGGGGTTCGATTCCCCGCCGGGGAGGCACATCCGATTTTTAATTGCTGCTCTATCACTCGCCGAACTTAGTGTAGGACGTTTGCGGCTACTAGCACCATATCTCTCGCACACAGGCATGTGTGTACAGCGCATCCTCGGTAGTATAGTGGTTAGTATCCCCGCCTGTCACGCGGGAGACCGGGTTTCGATTCCCCGCCGGGGAGATGCGATTTTTATCTCACAAACCTGTTCGAGTGTTGCGCGTATGGGGGTCGTAAGAGCATTAACTTTGCGATCGTGGAGTGTAGTTGGTGCGAAATCTTAAAAAATGCTACATCTTAGGAAGTGGTTCTCGCATTCTTCACACTTCAGAATTACGGGGTTTGCTGTTAACGCTGAATCAAAGCACCCCAGCCGACGCTGTGGGCGTAATAATCGAGCTCGACACAGTCCGCAAAAGAAATAATTTTAGCAGAGCGTGGTTTCGATCCACGGACCTCTGGGTTATGGGCCCAGCACGCTTCCACTGCGCCACTCTGCTGGCTGGGGTTGCGCCGGCTCTGCGCCACGTGACGTGGGACACTTGGAAAGTGTCGTCTGCGTCGCTTTCACACGCCTGTATTTAATTGCGTATCATCTCCTACAGCTCTCAGCTTGACTTGTCTCGACTTTGCTCGACTGACGCTACGCTGACGCTTGCAGGCAGCGATATTTACCACGATCGACTCGACATGCAGCTGCGAGATGCACAGGAGCAACAAAGCACTCCACGATGCGGCGACATACGAAATCCACTGGCCAGCTACGCGTCGGCAACTAACAAAATGCCGACCCTGCCAGGATTCGAACCTGGAATCTTCTGATCCGTAGTCAGACGCGTTATCCGTTGCGCCACAGGGCCAGTGGCAGCATTTCTTTCTACGAGACAAGTGCAATTCGCTAAGAAACGTGTTCTCCATGGCTGAGCAAGCTCCCAAGGAAGGTACCTCTCGTCCAGCTGCGTGGCCGCAGTGCGCCTGCAGAGCTTAGAGCTTGCCACGCATCTGCTCTCGCTGTTCGACAGGTAGCAGAAGGCAAGGCGCGCGTTTTCCCGCGTTTTCTCGACGACCAGAGCCGGTTGATGTGCATGTAAGCGTAGCATATGAAACAAGAATAGCACGAAGCATTGGTAGTCAGGTGCCAAAGTCGCAGTATGGCATCAGGTGGCGATCGTATGTTTCTGTGGCCACCACTGGTTTGCAGCAAAGTGAATACCGCTAACTGAGAGCACTGTGTTGTAGCCCCAGTGGCGCAATTGGTTAGCGCACGGTACTTATAAGGCAGTAGCCGTGAGCAATGCCGGGGTTGTGAGTTCGAGCCTCACCTCGGGCATACTTTTAATTCTTAGCAGCTGTCTCTGACAGCAACAGGAGGCTAGGTTTGAGATGTATCAGCTATTTGAGTAACATAATTGTGCATTCGAGACGCTAGCTGCGTCTTCCTCGGTAGTATAGTGGTTAGTATCCCCGCCTGTCACGCGGGAGACCGGGGTTCGATTCCCCGCCGGGGAGGCACATCCGATTTTTAATTGCTGCTCTATCACTCGCCGAACTTAGTGTAGGACGTTTGCGGCTACTAGCACCATATCTCTCGCACACAGGCATGTGTGTACAGCGCATCCTCGGTAGTATAGTGGTTAGTATCCCCGCCTGTCACGCGGGAGACCGGAGTTCGATTCCCCGCCGGGGAGATGCGATTTTTATCTCACAAACCTGTTCGAGTGTTGCGCGTATGGGGGTCGTAAGAGCATTAACTTTGCGATCGTGGAGTGTAGTTGGTGCGAAATCTTAAAAAATGCTACATCTTAGGAAGTGGTTCTCGCATTCTTCACACTTCAGAATTACGGGGTTTGCTGTTAACGCTGAATCAAAGCACCCCAGCCGACGCTGTGGGCGTAATAATCGAGCTCGACACAGTCCGCAAAAGAAATAATTTTAGCAGAGCGTGGTTTCGATCCACGGACCTCTGGGTTATGGGCCCAGCACGCTTCCACTGCGCCACTCTGCTGGCTGGGGTTGCGCCGGCTCTGCGCCACGTGACGTGGGACACTTGGAAAGTGTCGTCTGCGTCGCTTTCACACGCCTGTATTTAATTGCGTATCATCTCCTACAGCTCTCAGCTTGACTTGTCTCGACTTTGCTCGACTGACGCTACGCTGACGCTTGCAGGCAGCGATATTTACCACGATCGACTCGACATGCAGCTGCGAGATGCACAGGAGCAACAAAGCACTCCACGATGCGGCGACATACGAAATCCACTGGCCAGCTACGCGTCGGCAACTAACAAAATGCCGACCCTGCCAGGATTCGAACCTGGAATCTTCTAATCCGTAGTCAGACGCGTTATCCGTTGCGCCACAGGGCCAGTGGCAGCATTTCTTTCTACGAGACAAGTGCAATTCGCTAAGAAACGTGTTCTCCATGGCTGAGCAAGCTCCCAAGGAAGGTACCTCTCGTCCAGCTGCGTGGCCGCAGTGCGCCTGCAGAGCTTAGAGCTTGCCACGCATCTGCTCTCGCTGTTCGACAGGTAGCAGAAGGCAAGGCGCGCGTTTTCCCGCGTTTTCTCGACGACAAGAGCCGGTTGATGTGCATGTAAGCGTAGCATATGAAACAAGAATAGCACGAAGCATTGGTAGTCAGGTGCCAAAGTCGCAGTATGGCATCAGGTGGCGATCGTATGTTTCTGTGGCCACCACTGGTTTGCAGCAAAGTGAATACCGCTAACTGAGAGCACTGTGTTGTAGCCCCAGTGGCGCAATTGGTTAGCGCACGGTACTTATAAGGCAGTAGCCGTGAGCAATGCCGGGGTTGTGAGTTCGAGCCTCACCTCGGGCATACTTTTAATTCTTAGCAGCTGTCTCTGACAGCAACAGGAGGCTAGGTTTGAGATGTATCAGCTATTTGAGTAACATAATTGTGCATTCGAGACGCTAGCTGCGTCTTCCTCGGTAGTATAGTGGTTAGTATCCCCGCCTGTCACGCGGGAGACCGGGGTTCGATTCCCCGCCGGGGAGATGCGATTTTTATCTCACAAACCTGTTCGAGTGTTGCGCGTATGGGGGTCGTAAGAGCATAAACTTTGCGATCGTGGAGTGTAGTTGGTGCGAAATCTTAAAAAATGCTACATCTTAGGAAGTGGTTCTCGCATTCTTCACACTTCAGAATTACGGGGTTTGCTGTTAACGCTGAATCAAAGCACCCCAGCCGACGCTGTGGGCGTAATAATCGAGCTCGACACAGTCCGCAAAAGAAATAATTTTAGCAGAGCGTGGTTTCGATCCACGGACCTCTGGGTTATGGGCCCAGCACGCTTCCACTGCGCCACTCTGCTGGCTGGGGTTGCGCCGGCTCTGCGCCACGTGACGTGGGACACTTGGAAAGTGTTGTCTGCGTCGCTTTCACACGCCTGTATTTAATTGCGTATCATCTCCTACAGCTCTCAGCTTGACTTGTCTCGACTTTGCTCGACTGACGCTACGCTGACGCTTGCAGGCAGCGATATTTACCACGATCGAGTCGACATGCAGCTGCGAGATGCACAGGAGCAACAAAGCACTCCACGATGCGGCGACATACGAAATCCACTGGCCAGCTACGCGTCGGCAACTAACAAAATGCCGACCCTGCCAGGATTCGAACCTGGAATCTTCTGATCCGTAGTCAGACGCGTTATCCGTTGCGCCACAGGGCCAGTGGCAGCATTTCTTTCTACGAGACAAGTGCAATTCGCTAAGAAACGTGTTCTCCATGGCTGAGCAAGCTCCCAAGGAAGGTACCTCTCGTCCAGCTGCGTGGCCGCAGTGCGCCTGCAGAGCTTAGAGCTTGCCACGCATCTGCTCTCGCTGTTCGACAGGTAGCAGAAGGCAAGGCGCGCGTTTTCCCGCGTTTTCTCGACGACCAGAGCCGGTTGATGTGCATGTAAGCGTAGCATATGAAACAAGAATAGCACGAAGCATTGGTAGTCAGGTGCCAAAGTCGCAGTATGGCATCAGGTGGCGATCGTATGTTTCTGTGGCCACCACTGGTTTGCAGCAAAGTGAATACCGCTAACTGAGAGCACTGTGTTGTAGCCCCAGTGGCGCAATTGGTTAGCGCACGGTACTTATAAGGCAGTAGCCGTGAGCAATGCCGGGGTTGTGAGTTCGAGCCTCACCTGGGGCATACTTTCAATTCTTAGCAGCTGTCTCTGACAGCAACAGGAGGCTAGGTTTGAGATGTATCAGCTATTTGAGTAACATAATTGTGCATTCGAGACGCTAGCTGCGTCTTCCTCGGTAGTATAGTGGTTAGTATCCCCGCCTGTCACGCGGGAGACCGGGGTTCGATTCCCCGCCGGGGAGGCACATCCGATTTTTAATTGCTGCTCTATCACTCGCCGAACTTAGTGTAGGACGTTTGCGGCTACTAGCACCATATCTCTCGCACACAGGCATGTGTGTACAGCGCATCCTCGGTAGTATAGTGGTTAGTATCCCCGCCTGTCACGCGGGAGACCGGGGTTCGATTCCCCGCCGGGGAGATGCGATTTTTATCTCACAAACCTGTTCGAGTGTTGCGCGTATGGGGGTCGTAAGAGCATTAACTTTGCGATCGTGGAGTGTAGTTGGTGCGAAATCTTAAAAAATGCTACATCTTAGGAAGTGGTTCTCGCATTCTTCACACTTCAGAATTACGGGGTTTGCTGTTAACGCTGAATCAAAGCACCCCAGCCGACGCTGTGGGCGTAATAATCGAGCTCGACACAGTCCGCAAAAGAAATAATTTTAGCAGAGCGTGGTTTCGATCCACGGACCTCTGGGTTATGGGCCCAGCACGCTTCCACTGCGCCACTCTGCTGGCTGGGGTTGCGCCGGCTCTGCGCCACGTGACGTGGGACACTTGGAAAGTGTTGTCTGCGTCGCTTTCACACGCCTGTATTTAATTGCGTATCATCTCCTACAGCTCTCAGCTTGACTTGTCTCGACTTTGCTCGACTGACGCTACGCTGACGCTTGCAGGCAGCGATATTTACCACGATCGAGTCGACATGCAGCTGCGAGATGCACAGGAGCAACAAAGCACTCCACGATGCGGCGACATACGAAATCCACTGGCCAGCTACGCGTCGGCAACTAACAAAATGCCGACCCCGCCAGGATTCGAACCTGGAATCTTCTGATCCGTAGTCAGACGCGTTATCCGTTGCGCCACAGGGCCAGTGGCAGCATTTCTTTCTACGAGACAAGTGCAATTCGCTACGAAACGTGTTCTCCATGGCTGAGCAAGCTCCCAAGGAAGGTACCTCTCGTCCAGCTGCGTGGCCGCAGTGCGCCTGCAGAGCTTAGAGCTTGCCACGCATCTGCTCTCGCTGTTCGACAGGTAGCAGAAGGCAAGGCGCGCGTTTTCCCGCGTTTTCTCGACGACCAGAGCCGGTTGATGTGCATGTAAGCGTAGCATATGAAACAAGAATAGCACGAAGCATTGGTAGTCAGGTGCCAAAGTCGCAGTATGGCATCAGGTGGCGATCGTATGTTTCTGTGGCCACCACTGGTTTGCAGCAAAGTGAATACCGCTAACTGAGAGCACTGTGTTGTAGCCCCAGTGATAGTCGGCCCTCGGCGGCCGTGGTGAGCGGACGTGTGGTGCTTACGTCGCCGCTGCTGCTGGCTGTTGTGGTGAGTGCCGCCTTTGCTGTACACAGTGACGTGTTATTGTTTGGACTATGTGTAGGATTCCAACATGAGTCACTTAACACGACGGGATACTTTGAAGTTTGTGTTTGATTCAAACTATGCAAGACCAAAATCGTTTGAATTAGAATCGTGGATTGAGGAAGCTTTGAAACGATCCTTTGATGACATTCTTGGAGTCCATTTATCGATAGTTAGCAGCACTGCCTATATAAAGTTTAAATCTGCCGAAATCTGTGAACAAATAATTGACTCTTGTAGTGGTCGTTTGAAGTTTAAGCATTGTGATGGGAATGTTGGAGAGGTTCTCGTGTCTCATGCAGGGTTTGGTGTCCGCACCGTTCGAATATTCGAACTACCGTTTGAAGTACCCGCGGAACACATCAACGCTGCTTTGGACAGCTATGGTAAGGTCATTAGCAATGTTGCCGAAAAGTGGTTGTCTTTCAAAGTCCCTGTTTTGAACGGTGTTCGTCAGGTCAAGATAGAGTTGAAGAGACACATCCCGTCATATCTCACTATTTGTGGATACAGGGCGATCGTTATGTACGACGGTCAACCTAGAACTTGTGCAGGTTGTGGGGCCACTGATCACGTTCGCGCTCAGTGTATGCAGCGACGAGTGACGCAATTACCACCTGGCGAAAGGACGGCAACTAACAGGATGTCGACACTGCCTCTCACATATGTAGCGGCAGTCCGCTCGACCACGGCCGCGGCGGTGCAACCTGACGTGGTCACAGATCCCAGGGCTTCGGACACTGATCTAGATACGCCCATGGACACTTCCAGTCTGGCCGGCATCGCTGTTCCTACTACAGAAGTACCGGTGGCCAGTAGCATCCCGGCGAATCCGTCTTTAGACAGCCACCAAGAGGTTGCTCACTCCCAGGAAGCTCACACTGGTCGCCACGTTAACAGCAATATGGATTCCATTTCAGTTCAGAATGCACTTCCTCCTGCACAGGACTCCACTTCTTCCTCGTCGGCTGCAGAACTTCAAAGAGTCGAAACTTCTCCCAAGAAACACAAGAAAAGGAGGATCGCCCACAAAGATGCCGCCCACACCGCACCACCTTTGCGCGAAAAAGGGGCGCAAATTGCCCGTTCCTTGCCTGACGTCTCTCTTGACGGCCCCACTGAACAGCCGCTGCATGAGACCCCACAGGTCTCGGACGTCTCCGTGCCCCACCCCGATGGTGACGGCCAGGTCGCTGCGAACGAGGAACAGAACCCTCGTGAGGACCTCAGGGATACCCCCGAACATCAATCTCAAAATGATCGGGGCTCAATTGGCGAGGTGGCCGCTGTTCATGTGGTCAATTGGGCAGATGACACTGATGATGTAATAATGGACCAGAGCCTGTCTGTGGTAGGGCCATCTCCAGGAAATTTACCCGCATTACCGGTCGGCGACTTAAGTACGACACGACCTGTCTCAAAACACCCGACGGGAGACGATGATTACCTATCTGATACCTACTAAAGGTTATAATTTTCTGTGCTTCTGCATATCTACTTTGCTTTTTTCTCTTTCTGCCAACATTTAGCAGTTCATGCAGTCCTACCAGGATTATAAGTTAGCTACAATTAACGTTAATAGAATTACTTCTGTACAGAAGCTCTCTAGCTTTCGTGATTATTTATACAGCTGCGATGCTGATATTGTGCTGTTGCAGGAGGTCGATGATAAATTTCAGCCTGACATTCCTGGCTACCAATTACTCAAAAACACCACCCCAGACAGTTCTTCAGGTACCGCTCTATTAACCAAAGTGGGCGTGGCCGTCTCCGACGTTGAACGACTCGAAAATGGCAGGGGTATAGCGTGCCTTATCAACGGCATTAGATTTGTTAATGTATATGCCCCTTCCGGGAATCAGAATAGAACGAGACGAGCTCAGTTCTTTGCCACTGACTTATTATATCTTTTACGCCGCAGCCGGGAGGACGTGGTTATCGGAGGCGATTTTAATTGTGTTTTGAAGCCAAAGGACCAATGGCCGAACTTTAATGGATGTGCTACTCTCGGCGAAACAGTACGTCAATTAGAGCTGGAGGATACGTGGGAAATAACACACGGGGAACAACGGTGCTTCACGTACCATACTGCACAAATGGCCAGCCGCCTCGACAGGATCTACGTGGGGAAAAACCTGCGAGAGCGGGTATCTTCCTCGGAAACGTGGCCCCTGTATTTTTCCGACCATTTAGCTTACCATTGTATCATTCGTATGGCGCGCCAGCAAACTTTCCGTGGTCGGACAGGATGGAAACTTAACGTCAGTATTCTCAGGGAACAGGAGTTACGAGACCGTCTACAAGAAGCCTGGGAAATTTGTTTACGTCGACGACCAACATTCCCATCGGTAACGCAGTGGTGGTGCCGTTGTGCAAAACCTAGGCTTATTCGTTGTTTGAAGGCGTATAGTTCTGACAGGAGCCGGATGCAGAAAGAGACTTTTGAATTTTATTTTCGCTGTCTCCGTGACTTGTATTCTGAAGCACATGTCACGCAGGAACAATTTCTTCAGATTAAACGGATCAAATCAAAGTTGACGCTCCTCAAACGCAGGCAAATGGAAGGCGTTAAAATCCGTTCGCGAGATAGCGCCGGCACTTCTGACGAACAACCATCCGCCTTCCACCTAGGGACAGAGAAACGCCGCGCACGACAAAAATTGATTACCCGCTTACGAACTGAAGACGGTACCTTTGTGACGACCCAGGCTGAAATTAAGGAGTCTCTAACGGACTACTACGAGCGACTATACAGAGCACAACCAGCCGATGATGCGGCAATCGCGGCGATGCATGCATATCTTCCGACAACGCTCGATGAGGACGACAGGCAATTGTTGATCAGTGATGTCACCGCGGTGGAGATTCGGGAGGCGCTGAGCAGGG
This sequence comes from Schistocerca serialis cubense, assembly GCF_023864345.2. NCBI lineage: Eukaryota > Metazoa > Arthropoda > Insecta > Orthoptera > Acrididae > Schistocerca > Schistocerca serialis. Next base: position 445,477,797 of record NC_064646.1, on the reverse strand, counting down.
CTCAGGCCAACAAATCGCCCGGCATTGATGGTCTGCCGATTGAATTTTATAAGCAGTTCTGGGACCTCCTCGAACATTGTTTTGTTTGCATCTGCAATGAACTGCGCGCCGGCCAACAGTTACCAGATGGTTTCAATGACAGCCTGATCGTTTTGGTCCCAAAAGAATACCCCCATCAGGATATTGCCAAATTCCGCCCTATCTCCCTGTTGAACTCTGACTACAAGATTGTGGCCCGCGTCATAGCAGGTAGACTTAAACATGTCCTTGCCAAAATTATACATCACAGCCAGGCAGCAGCGGTCCCGGGCCGCACGATCTTTAAATGTCTTGCCGATTACAGGGAGCTCGTTTCGTTTACTGCAATCACACGCCCGGAAGCAGCAATCTTGGCTTTAGATCAATGTCAGGCCTTTGATCGGATCCTGCATCGCTACCTCTTCCACACCATGAACCACTTAGGATTTGGTGACGGCTTTACTGCAATGGTCAGCAACATGTACACCTCGGCCACTTCTCAGATCATCGTCAATGGTCAATTCACCCGGCGGATTCCGATTCAGCGGTCAATCAGACAGGGCTGTCCCATGTCCATGTGTCTCTTCGTGATCGCAATTGAGCCACTTGTAAGGATGCTGAATTGTAACCTTCCAGGTTTAAACCTGTATTCCAGCACCCTCAAATGCATTGCGTACGCCGACGATGTGGGTGTCATTGTGCGTTCGGAACAAGACCTCACGGCCGTTAGGAATAGTATCACCGATTACGAGCGAGCCTCTGGTTCTCAGCTAAACTATGGAAAGACTTGCCTCCTGCCTATAGGCAGTGGATTTCGCACAGACGCCCCTTTGCCGTACAGAAGATGTGCGACTCTCAAACTTCTTGGTATCAAGATGAGCAGTTGCCCCCTACGAACAACGGTAGACAATTGGAAACATCTTTTGGCTATGTCTCGGGGCTGCTTACAGTATCATAAAGGCAGAGAACAGGACTTATTGCAGAGAGTGCATTTCGTTAATACCATGATTCTCTCGAAAATTTGGTATGTCGGGCAAATACTTCCTGTGGTCGACAGTGTTGCGAGGAAAATTATGTCGGCAGTAGGTTGGTACATCTGGAGGGGTGACATCTTCAAGGTGGGCATCAATGTCATCACTCTCCCACCAGACAAAGGCGGCCTCGGCCTGACGGATGTTCAAACCAAATGTAAGGCACTCTTGATCCGGCGTACACTGCAGCTCTGCCACGAATATCCTGACAGCGCGCTGAGTATGGCCATACGCACATTTCAGCCTCAGACTATGCACATCCCCATCAACCTTCGGGAAACGCATTTCAAAGCAAACCACATTAGGATGTTTCTTTTGGAAAGTAGTTATCTCCAAATGAAATCGAGAGTCCCGCTACGTGACCTTACCACTGCCAACCTCTACCGGCTACTGAACGACACAGGCAGGGTCAACCGCATGGAACTGAAGTATCCCTCTAAAGACTGGGCTCTAATCTGGAAGACTATACATAACAAAGTGCTAGATACCGGTATTCGATCACTGTGGTATAAAGTTGTTAATGAAACTCTACCCACAGCCGAAAAACTTCATAAAATACATTTGTCAGCTACTGACAAATGTAGGGAGTGCGGCCTTGTCGACACTTTGCAACACAGATGTGTTTGTGGTGCGAACAGTCTTATTTGGGAATGGTGTAGAATGACCATGGCTTTGATCTGCCGCACGGCACGACGGCACATCTCTCTTACGTCCGTGCTCCAACCCGACGACGCGTACTACCCCACAACCAAGGCAAACACCTGGACGTGGTTGGCTGGACACACCCTATGTTACTTGCTTGGCGCCCAGGAGGGGCGTTCATACCTGGACTACAGATTATACCTCGCCACACGGGCACAACTGCTAATGCAGGATGTCAAACATAGGCAAAAGTTTGCAAATTATATCTTAGCGCTCCAAATCACGACCCTGTAAACGAATTCAGTAAGGTTTCTTCCACGGCCACGTATATATCCACCTTCTCAAATATAAATGAAAATCTCAATAAATAAATTACAAATAAAAAAAAAACAAATATGTCCAACGACAACAATGAAACAACGAAAAAGAAGAAAAGGAACAAAGTCGACACTCATGGTGTCTGCAGTAGTCACTGATTGGGAATGTTCATGCTTGGTGTTTTAAATGTCTTGTTTAACCTAGCCCTTCGTCTCCGTTAATTCAGCAGGAATTTGATTTACATTCTCCCAACATGGATGGTGAAGCTGACCATTCGTTTGGACGTGGTGTCCACTGGGTTTTTCGTTTATGTTTTATGTTTGCAAACTTACATGGAAGATGTATCCGTTTCACTCAACTGCGAACATTACTTGCTTCTTTATTTATTTGACGTCGACGAGGGAAGATGAAACAGGATTTATTTCTTCATTTTTTTTCTTTCCTTCTTCTTCAAATCATTCCGCGGCAACATGGATTTCATCATTTCAATTTTCCACATTCGTATGCAGAGCGCAGTTTTTGGCGCCTGAGTCGTTCGGAGCTAAGAGAAGGCGACTTGGGAAACCACACAGCAAAAATGGAATATATCAGACTAGTCCAAGCCATCGCTTGGGGAAGCCAAAGGCATAACAAACTTTCGAGAAGACGAGCTTTGAATGACGTCGGCACCCTGCAACTCCGCATGCAGTAAAATCAAATAAACAATATTAACAGAAACAAAAATAAAAACAAAAAGAACAAACAAAAAAAAAAGAACAACAACAAAAAAAAAAACAACAAAAATAAAACAAAAACAACAATAAAAAAAAAAATAAAAAAATAAAAAAAAAATTTTCAATATCACTTCAAACACAAAGGAATCAAAATGTAACAACTATACATTTCAGGATATCCACAGTGAAATAGCATCACAAGAGTATAGCATCGAAGCTAGCCGATGAAGGCAAAAAAGGTGAGCGAATGGATGGGCTGTATGGGGAGATGGGAGGCCCAAATAAAAAAATAAAAAAAAAAAAAAAAAGTGGCGCAATTGGTTAGCGCACGGTACTTATAAGGCAGTAGCCGTGAGCAATGCCGGGGTTGTGAGTTCGAGCCTCACCTGGGGCATACTTTTAATTCTTAGCAGCTGTCTCTGACAGCAACAGGAGGCTAGGTTTGAGATGTATCAGCTATTTGAGTAACATAATTGTGCATTCGAGACGCTAGCTGCGTCTTCCTCGGTAGTATAGTGGTTAGTACCCCCGCCTGTCACGCGGGAGACCGGGGTTCGATTCCCCGCCGGGGAGGCACATCCGATTTTTAATTGCTGCTCTATCACTCGCCGAACTTAGTGTAGGACGTTTGCGGCTACTAGCACCATATCTCTCGCACACAGGCATGTGTGTACAGCGCATCCTCGGTAGTATAGTGGTTAGTATCCCCGCCTGTCACGCGGGAGACCGGGGTTCGATTCCCCGCTTGGAGATGCGATTTTTATCTCACAAACCTGTTCGAGTGTTGCGCGTATGGGGGTCGTAAGAGCATAAACTTTGCGATCGTGGAGTGTAGTTGGTGCGAAATCTTAAAAAATGCTACATCTTAGGAAGTGGTTCTCGCATTCTTCACACTTCAGAATTACGGGGTTTGCTGTTAACGCTGAATCAAAGCACCCCAGCCGACGCTGTGGGCGTAATAATCGAGCTCGACACAGTCCGCAAAAGAAATAATTTTAGCAGAGCGTGGTTTCGATCCACGGACCTCTGGGTTATGGGCCCAGCACGCTTCCACTGCGCCACTCTGCTGGCTGGGGTTGCGCCGGCTCTGCGCCACGTGACGTGGGACACTTGGAAAGTGTTGTCTGCGTCGCTTTCACACGCCTGTATTTAATTGCGTATCATCTCCTACAGCTCTCAGCTTGACTTGTCTCGACTTTGCTCGACTGACGCTACGCTGACGCTTGCAGGCAGCGATATTTACCACGATCGACTTGCTCGACTGACGCTACGCTGACGCTTGCAGGCAGCGATATTTACCACGATCGACTCGACATGCAGCTGCGAGATGCACAGGAGCAACAAAGCACTCCACGATGCGGCGACATACGAAATCCACTGGCCAGCTACGCGTCGGCAACTAACAAAATGCCGACCCTGCCAGGATTCGAACCTGGAATCTTCTGATCCGTAGTCAGACGCGTTATCCGTTGCGCCACAGGGCCAGTGGCAGCATTTCTTTCTACGAGACAAGTGCAATTCGCTAAGAAACGTGTTCTCCATGGCTGAGCAAGCTCCCAAGGAAGGTACCTCTCGTCCAGCTGCGTGGCCGCAGTGCGCCTGCAGAGCTTAGAGCTTGCCACGCATCTGCTCTCGCTGTTCGACAGGTAGCAGAAGGCAAGGCGCGCGTTTTCCCGCGTTTTCTCGACGACCAGAGCCGGTTGATGTGCATGTAAGCGTAGCATATGAAACAAGAATAGCACGAAGCATTGGTAGTCAGGTGCCAAAGTCGCAGTATGGCATCAGGTGGCGATCGTATGTTTCTGTGGCCACCACTGGTTTGCAGCAAAGTGAATACCGCTAACTGAGAGCACTGTGTTGTAGCCCCAGTGGCGCAATTGGTTAGCGCACGGTACTTATAAGGCAGTAGCCGTGAGCAATGCCGGGGTTGTGAGTTCGAGCCTCACCTGGGGCATACTTTCAATTCTTAGCAGCTGTCTCTGACAGCAACAGGAGGCTAGGTTTGAGATGTATCAGCTATTTGAGTAACATAATTGTGCATTCGAGACGCTAGCTGCGTCTTCCTCGGTAGTATAGTGGTTAGTATCCCCGCCTGTCACGCGGGAGACCGGGGTTCGATTCCCCGCCGGGGAGGCACATCCGATTTTTAATTGCTGCTCTATCACTCGCCGAACTTAGTGTAGGACGTTTGCGGCTACTAGCACCATATCTCTCGCACACAGGCATGTGTGTACAGCGCATCCTCGGTAGTATAGTGGTTAGTATCCCCGCCTGTCACGCGGGAGACCGGGGTTCGATTCCCCGCCGGGGAGATGCGATTTTTATCTCACAAACCTGTTCGAGTGTTGCGCGTATGGGGGTCGTAAGAGCATTAACTTTGCGATCGTGGAGTGTAGTTGGTGCGAAATCTTAAAAAATGCTACATCTTAGGAAGTGGTTCTCGCATTCTTCACACTTCAGAATTACGGGGTTTGCTGTTAACGCTGAATCAAAGCACCCCAGCCGACGCTGTGGGCGTAATAATCGAGCTCGACACAGTCCGCAAAAGAAATAATTTTAGCAGAGCGTGGTTTCGATCCACGGACCTCTGGGTTATGGGCCCAGCACGCTTCCACTGCGCCACTCTGCTGGCTGGGGTTGCGCCGGCTCTGCGCCACGTGACGTGGGACACTTGGAAAGTGTTGTCTGCGTCGCTTTCACACGCCTGTATTTAATTGCGTATCATCTCCTACAGCTCTCAGCTTGACTTGTCTCGACTTTGCTCGACTGACGCTACGCTGACGCTTGCAGGCAGCGATATTTACCACGATCGACTTGCTCGACTGACGCTACGCTGACGCTTGCAGGCAGCGATATTTACCACGATCGACTCGACATGCAGCTGCGAGATGCACAGGAGCAACAAAGCACTCCACGATGCGGCGACATACGAAATCCACTGGCCAGCTACGCGTCGGCAACTAACAAAATGCCGACCCTGCCAGGATTCGAACCTGGAATCTTCTGATCCGTAGTCAGACGCGTTATCCGTTGCGCCACAGGGCCAGTGGCAGCATTTCTTTCTACGAGACAAGTGCAATTCGCTAAGAAACGTGTTCTCCATGGCTGAGCAAGCTCCCAAGGAAGGTACCTCTCGTCCAGCTGCGTGGCCGCAGTGCGCCTGCAGAGCTTAGAGCTTGCCACGCATCTGCTCTCGCTGTTCGACAGGTAGCAGAAGGCAAGGCGCGCGTTTTCCCGCGTTTTCTCGACGACCAGAGCCGGTTGATGTGCATGTAAGCGTAGCATATGAAACAAGAATAGCACGAAGCATTGGTAGTCAGGTGCCAAAGTCGCAGTATGGCATCAGGTGGCGATCGTATGTTTCTGTGGCCACCACTGGTTTGCAGCAAAGTGAATACCGCTAACTGAGAGCACTGTGTTGTAGCCCCAGTGGCGCAATTGGTTAGCGCACGGTACTTATAAGGCAGTAGCCGTGAGCAATGCCGGGGTTGTGAGTTCGAGCCTCACCTGGGGCATACTTTCAATTCTTAGCAGCTGTCTCTGACAGCAACAGGAGGCTAGGTTTGAGATGTATCAGCTATTTGAGTAACATAATTGTGCATTCGAGACGCTAGCTGCGTCTTCCTCGGTAGTATAGTGGTTAGTATCCCCGCCTGTCACGCGGGAGACCGGGGTTCGATTCCCCGCCGGGGAGGCACATCCGATTTTTAATTGCTGCTCTATCACTCGCCGAACTTAGTGTAGGACGTTTGCGGCTACTAGCACCATATCTCTCGCACACAGGCATGTGTGTACAGCGCATCCTCGGTAGTATAGTGGTTAGTATCCCCGCCTGTCACGCGGGAGACCGGGGTTCGATTCCCCGCCGGGGAGATGCGATTTTTATCTCACAAACCTGTTCGAGTGTTGCGCGTATGGGGGTCGTAAGAGCATTAACTTTGCGATCGTGGAGTGTAGTTGGTGCGAAATCTTAAAAAATGCTACATCTTAGGAAGTGGTTCTCGCATTCTTCACACTTCAGAATTACGGGGTTTGCTGTTAACGCTGAATCAAAGCACCCCAGCCGACGCTGTGGGCGTAATAATCGAGCTCGACACAGTCCGCAAAAGAAATAATTTTAGCAGAGCGTGGTTTCGATCCACGGACCTCTGGGTTATGGGCCCAGCACGCTTCCACTGCGCCACTCTGCTGGCTGGGGTTGCGCCGGCTCTGCGCCACGTGACGTGGGACACTTGGAAAGTGTTGTCTGCGTCGCTTTCACACGCCTGTATTTAATTGCGTATCATCTCCTACAGCTCTCAGCTTGACTTGTCTCGACTTTGCTCGACTGACGCTACGCTGACGCTTGCAGGCAGCGATATTTACCACGATCGAGTCGACATGCAGCTGCGAGATGCACAGGAGCAACAAAGCACTCCACGATGCGGCGACATACGAAATCCACTGGCCAGCTACGCGTCGGCAACTAACAAAATGCCGACCCTGCCAGGATTCGAACCTGGAATCTTCTGATCCGTAGTCAGACGCGTTATCCGTTGCGCCACAGGGCCAGTGGCAGCATTTCTTTCTACGAGACAAGTGCAATTCGCTACGAAACGTGTTCTCCATGGCTGAGCAAGCTCCCAAGGAAGGTACCTCTCGTCCAGCTGCGTGGCCGCAGTGCGCCTGCAGAGCTTAGAGCTTGCCACGCATCTGCTCTCGCTGTTCGACAGGTAGCAGAAGGCAAGGCGCGCGTTTTCCCGCGTTTTCTCGACGACCAGAGCCGGTTGATGTGCATGTAAGCGTAGCATATGAAACAAGAATAGCACGAAGCATTGGTAGTCAGGTGCCAAAGTCGCAGTATGGCATCAGGTGGCGATCGTATGTTTCTGTGGCCACCACTGGTTTGCAGCAAAGTGAATACCGCTAACTGAGAGCACTGTGTTGTAGCCCCAGTGGCGCAATTGGTTAGCGCACGGTACTTATAAGGCAGTAGCCGTGAGCAATGCCGGGGTTGTGAGTTCGAGCCTCACCTGGGGCATACTTTTAATTCTTAGCAGCTGTCTCTGACAGCAACAGGAGGCTAGGTTTGAGATGTATCAGCTATTTGAGTAACATAATTGTGCATTCGAGACGCTAGCTGCGTCTTCCTCGGTAGTATAGTGGTTAGTACCCCCGCCTGTCACGCGGGAGACCGGGGTTCGATTCCCCGCCGGGGAGGCACATCCGATTTTTAATTGCTGCTCTATCACTCGCCGAACTTAGTGTAGGACGTTTGCGGCTACTAGCACCATATCTCTCGCACACAGGCATGTGTGTACAGCGCATCCTCGGTAGTATAGTGGTTAGTATCCCCGCCTGTCACGCGGGAGACCGGGGTTCGATTCCCCGCTGGGGAGATGCGATTTTTATCTCACAAACCTGTTCGAGTGTTGCGCGTATGGGGGTCGTAAGAGCATAAACTTTGCGATCGTGGAGTGTAGTTGGTGCGAAATCTTAAAAAATGCTACATCTTAGGAAGTGGTTCTCGCATTCTTCACACTTCAGAATTACGGGGTTTGCTGTTAACGCTGAATCAAAGCACCCCAGCCGACGCTGTGGGCGTAATAATCGAGCTCGACACAGTCCGCAAAAGAAATAATTTTAGCAGAGCGTGGTTTCGATCCACGGACCTCTGGGTTATGGGCCCAGCACGCTTCCACTGCGCCACTCTGCTGGCTGGGGTTGCGCCGGCTCTGCGCCACGTGACGTGGGACACTTGGAAAGTGTTGTCTGCGTCGCTTTCACACGCCTGTATTTAATTGCGTATCATCTCCTACAGCTCTCAGCTTGACTTGTCTCGACTTTGCTCGACTGACGCTACGCTGACGCTTGCAGGCAGCGATATTTACCACGATCGACTCGACATGCAGCTGCGAGATGCACAGGAGCAACAAAGCACTCCACGATGCGGCGACATACGAAATCCACTGGCCAGCTACGCGTCGGCAACTAACAAAATGCCGACCCTGCCAGGATTCGAACCTGGAATCTTCTGATCCGTAGTCAGACGCGTTATCCGTTGCGCCACAGGGCCAGTGGCAGCATTTCTTTCTACGAGACAAGTGCAATTCGCTACGAAACGTGTTCTCCATGGCTGAGCAAGCTCCCAAGGAAGGTACCTCTCGTCCAGCTGCGTGGCCGCAGTGCGCCTGCAGAGCTTAGAGCTTGCCACGCATCTGCTCTCGCTGTTCGACAGGTAGCAGAAGGCAAGGCGCGCGTTTTCCCGCGTTTTCTCGACGACCAGAGCCGGTTGATGTGCATGTAAGCGTAGCATATGAAACAAGAATAGCACGAAGCATTGGTAGTCAGGTGCCAAAGTCGCAGTATGGCATCAGGTGGCGATCGTATGTTTCTGTGGCCACCACTGGTTTGCAGCAAAGTGAATACCGCTAACTGAGAGCACTGTGTTGTAGCCCCAGTGGCGCAATTGGTTAGCGCACGGTACTTATAAGGCAGTAGCCGTGAGCAATGCCGGGGTTGTGAGTTCGAGCCTCACCTGGGGCATACTTTTAATTCTTAGCAGCTGTCTCTGACAGCAACAGGAGGCTAGGTTTGAGATGTATCAGCTATTTGAGTAACATAATTGTGCATTCGAGACGCTAGCTGCGTCTCCCTCGGTAGTATAGTGGTTAGTACCCCCGCCTGTCACGCGGGAGACCGGGGTTCGATTCCCCGCCGGGGAGGCACATCCGATTTTTAATTGCTGCTCTATCACTCGCCGAACTTAGTGTAGGACGTTTGCGGCTACTAGCACCATATCTCTCGCACACAGGCATGTGTGTACAGCGCATCCTCGGTAGTATAGTGGTTAGTATCCCCGCCTGTCACGCGGGAGACCGGGGTTCGATTCCCCGCTTGGAGATGCGATTTTTATCTCACAAACCTGTTCGAGTGTTGCGCGTATGGGGGTCGTAAGAGCATAAACTTTGCGATCGTGGAGTGTAGTTGGTGCGAAATCTTAAAAAATGCTACATCTTAGGAAGTGGTTCTCGCATTCTTCACACTTCAGAATTACGGGGTTTTCTGTTAACGCTGAATCAAAGCACCCCAGCCGACGCTGTGGGCGTAATAATCGAGCTCGACACAGTCCGCAAAAGAAATAATTTTAGCAGAGCGTGGTTTCGATCCACGGACCTCTGGGTTATGGGCCCAGCACGCTTCCACTGCGCCACTCTGCTGGCTGGGGTTGCGCCGGCTCTGCGCCACGTGACGTGGGACACTTGGAAAGTGTTGTCTGCGTCGCTTTCACACGCCTGTATTTAATTGCGTATCATCTCCTACAGCTCTCAGCTTGACTTGTCTCGACTTTGCTCGACTGACGCTACGCTGACGCTTGCAGGCAGCGATATTTACCACGATCGACTCGACATGCAGCTGCGAGATGCACAGGAGCAACAAAGCACTCCACGATGCGGCGACATACGAAATCCACTGGCCAGCTACGCGTCGGCAACTAACAAAATGCCGACCCTGCCAGGATTCGAACCTGGAATCTTCTGATCCGTAGTCAGACGCGTTATCCGTTGCGCCACAGGGCCAGTGGCAGCATTTCTTTCTACGAGACAAGTGCAATTCGCTAAGAAACGTGTTCTCCATGGCTGAGCAAGCTCCCAAGGAAGGTACCTCTCGTCCAGCTGCGTGGCCGCAGTGCGCCTGCAGAGCTTAGAGCTTGCCACGCATCTGCTCTCGCTGTTCGACAGGTAGCAGAAGGCAAGGCGCGCGTTTTCCCGCGTTTTCTCGACGACCAGAGCCGGTTGATGTGCATGTAAGCGTAGCATATGAAACAAGAATAGCACGAAGCATTGGTAGTCAGGTGCCAAAGTCGCAGTATGGCATCAGGTGGCGATCGTATGTTTCTGTGGCCACCACTGGTTTGCAGCAAAGTGAATACCGCTAACTGAGAGCACTGTGTTGTAGCCCCAGTGGCGCAATTGGTTAGCGCACGGTACTTATAAGGCAGTAGCCGTGAGCAATGCCGGGGTTGTGAGTTCGAGCCTCACCTGGGGCATACTTTTAATTCTTAGCAGCTGTCTCTGACAGCAACAGGAGGCTAGGTTTGAGATGTATCAGCTATTTGAGTAACATAATTGTGCATTCGAGACGCTAGCTGCGTCTTCCTCGGTAGTATAGTGGTTAGTACCCCCGCCTGTCACGCGGGAGACCGGGGTTCGATTCCCCGCCGGGGAGGCACATCCGATTTTTAATTGCTGCTCTATCACTCGCCGAACTTAGTGTAGGACGTTTGCGGCTACTAGCACCATATCTCTCGCACACAGGCATGTGTGTACAGCGCATCCTCGGTAGTATAGTGGTTAGTATCCCCGCCTGTCACGCGGGAGACCGGGGTTCGATTCCCCGCTGGGGAGATGCGATTTTTATCTCACAAACCTGTTCGAGTGTTGCGCGTATGGGGGTCGTAAGAGCATAAACATTGCGATCGTGGAGTGTAGTTGGTGCGAAATCTTAAAAAATGCTACATCTTAGGAAGTGGTTCTCGCATTCTTCACACTTCAGAATTACGGGGTTTGCTGTTAACGCTGAATCAAAGCACCCCAGCCGACGCTGTGGGCGTAATAATCGAGCTCGACACAGTCCGCAAAAGAAATAATTTTAGCAGAGCGTGGTTTCGATCCACGGACCTCTGGGTTATGGGCCCAGCACGCTTCCACTGCGCCACTCTGCTGGCTGGGGTTGCGCCGGCTCTGCGCCACGTGACGTGGGACACTTGGAAAGTGTTGTCTGCGTCGCTTTCACACGCCTGTATTTAATTGCGTATCATCTCCTACAGCTCTCAGCTTGACTTGTCTCGACTTTGCTCGACTGACGCTACGCTGACGCTTGCAGGCAGCGATATTTACCACGATCGACTCGACATGCAGCTGCGAGATGCACAGGAGCAACAAAGCACTCCACGATGCGGCGACATACGAAATCCACTGGCCAGCTACGCGTCGGCAACTAACAAAATGCCGACCCTGCCAGGATTCGAACCTGGAATCTTCTGATCCGTAGTCAGACGCGTTATCCGTTGCGCCACAGGGCCAGTGGCAGCATTTCTTTCTACGAGACAAGTGCAATTCGCTACGAAACGTGTTCTCCATGGCTGAGCAAGCTCCCAAGGAAGGTACCTCTCGTCCAGCTGCGTGGCCGCAGTGCGCCTGCAGAGCTTAGAGCTTGCCACGCATCTGCTCTCGCTGTTCGACAGGTAGCAGAAGGCAAGGCGCGCGTTTTCCCGCGTTTTCTCGACGACCAGAGCCGGTTGATGTGCATGTAAGCGTAGCATATGAAACAAGAATAGCACGAAGCATTGGTAGTCAGGTGCCAAAGTCGCAGTATGGCATCAGGTGGCGATCGTATGTTTCTGTGGCCACCACTGGTTTGCAGCAAAGTGAATACCGCTAACTGAGAGCACTGTGTTGTAGCCCCAGTGGCGCAATTGGTTAGCGCACGGTACTTATAAGGCAGTAGCCGTGAGCAATGCCGGGGTTGTGAGTTCGAGCCTCACCTGGGGCATACTTTTAATTCTTAGCAGCTGTCTCTGACAGCAACAGGAGGCTAGGTTTGAGATGTATCAGCTATTTGAGTAACATAATTGTGCATTCGAGACGCTAGCTGCGTCTCCCTCGGTAGTATAGTGGTTAGTACCCCCGCCTGTCACGCGGGAGACCGGGGTTCGATTCCCCGCCGGGGAGGCACATCCGATTTTTAATTGCTGCTCTATCACTCGCCGAACTTAGTGTAGGACGTTTGCGGCTACTAGCACCATATCTCTCGCACACAGGCATGTGTGTACAGCGCATCCTCGGTAGTATAGTGGTTAGTATCCCCGCCTGTCACGCGGGAGACCGGGGTTCGATTCCCCGCTTGGAGATGCGATTTTTATCTCACAAACCTGTTCGAGTGTTGCGCGTATGGGGGTCGTAAGAGCATAAACTTTGCGATCGTGGAGTGTAGTTGGTGCGAAATCTTAAAAAATGCTACATCTTAGGAAGTGGTTCTCGCATTCTTCACACTTCAGAATTACGGGGTTTGCTGTTAACGCTGAATCAAAGCACCCCAGCCGACGCTGTGGGCGTAATAATCGAGCTCGACACAGTCCGCAAAAGAAATAATTTTAGCAGAGCGTGGTTTCGATCCACGGACCTCTGGGTTATGGGCCCAGCACGCTTCCACTGCGCCACTCTGCTGGCTGGGGTTGCGCCGGCTCTGCGCCACGTGACGTGGGACACTTGGAAAGTGTTGTCTGCGTCGCTTTCACACGCCTGTATTTAATTGCGTATCATCTCCTACAGCTCTCAGCTTGACTTGTCTCGACTTTGCTCGACTGACGCTACGCTGACGCTTGCAGGCAGCGATATTTACCACGATCGACTCGACATGCAGCTGCGAGATGCACAGGAGCAACAAAGCACTCCACGATGCGGCCACATACGAAATCCACTGGCCAGCTACGCGTCGGCAACTAATAAAATGCCGACCCTGCCAGGATTCGAACCTGGAATCTTCTGATCCGTAGTCAGACGCGTTATCCGTTGCGCCACAGGGCCAGTGGCAGCATTTCTTTCTACGAGACAAGTGCAATTCGCTACGAAACGTGTTCTCCATGGCTGAGCAAGCTCCCAAGGAAGGTACCTCTCGTCCAGCTGCGTGGCCGCAGTGCGCCTGCAGAGCTTAGAGCTTGCCACGCATCTGCTCTCGCTGTTCGACAGGTAGCAGAAGGCAAGGCGCGCGTTTTCCCGCGTTTTCTCGACGACCAGAGCCGGTTGATGTGCATGTAAGCGTAGCATATGAAACAAGAATAGCACGAAGCATTGGTAGTCAGGTGCCAAAGTCGCAGTATGGCATCAGGTGGCGATCGTATGTTTCTGTGGCCACCACTGGTTTGCAGCAAAGTGAATACCGCTAACTGAGAGCACTGTGTTGTAGCCCCAGTGGCGCAATTGGTTAGCGCACGGTACTTATAAGGCAGTAGCCGTGAGCAATGCCGGGGTTGTGAGTTCGAGCCTCACCTGGGGCATACTTTTAATTCTTAGCAGCTGTCTCTGACAGCAACAGGAGGCTAGGTTTGAGATGTATCAGCTATTTGAGTAACATAATTGTGCATTCGAGACGCTAGCTGCGTCTCCCTCGGTAGTATAGTGGTTAGTACCCCCGCCTGTCACGCGGGAGACCGGGGTTCGATTCCCCGCCGGGGAGGCACATCCGATTTTTAATTGCTGCTCTATCACTCGCCGAACTTAGTGTAGGACGTTTGCGGCTACTAGCACCATATCTCTCGCACACAGGCATGTGTGTACAGCGCATCCTCGGTAGTATAGTGGTTAGTATCCCCGCCTGTCACGCGGGAGACCGGGGTTCGATTCCCCGCTTGGAGATGCGATTTTTATCTCACAAACCTGTTCGAGTGTTGCGCGTATGGGGGTCGTAAGAGCATAAACTTTGCGATCGTGGAGTGTAGTTGGTGCGAAATCTTAAAAAATGCTACATCTTAGGAAGTGGTTCTCGCATTCTTCACACTTCAGAATTACGGGGTTTGCTGTTAACGCTGAATCAAAGCACCCCAGCCGACGCTGTGGGCGTAATAATCGAGCTCGACACAGTCCGCAAAAGAAATAATTTTAGCAGAGCGTGGTTTCGATCCACGGACCTCTGGGTTATGGGCCCAGCACGCTTCCACTGCGCCACTCTGCTGGCTGGGGTTGCGCCGGCTCTGCGCCACGTGACGTGGGACACTTGGAAAGTGTTGTCTGCGTCGCTTTCACACGCCTGTATTTAATTGCGTATCATCTCCTACAGCTCTCAGCTTGACTTGTCTCGACTTTGCTCGACTGACGCTACGCTGACGCTTGCAGGCAGCGATATTTACCACGATCGACTCGACATGCAGCTGCGAGATGCACAGGAGCAACAAAGCACTCCACGATGCGGCGACATACGAAATCCACTGGCCAGCTACGCGTCGGCAACTAATAAAATGCCGACCCTGCCAGGATTCGAACCTGGAATCTTCTGATCCGTAGTCAGACGCGTTATCCGTTGCGCCACAGGGCCAGTGGCAGCATTTCTTTCTACGAGACAAGTGCAATTCGCTAAGAAACGTGTTCTCCATGGCTGAGCAAGCTCCCAAGGAAGGTACCTCTCGTCCAGCTGCGTGGCCGCAGTGCGCCTGCAGAGCTTAGAGCTTGCCACGCATCTGCTCTCGCTGTTCGACAGGTAGCAGAAGGCAAGGCGCGCGTTTTCCCGCGTTTTCTCGACGACCAGAGCCGGTTGATGTGCATGTAAGCGTAGCATATGAAACAAGAATAGCACGAAGCATTGGTAGTCAGGTGCCAAAGTCGCAGTATGGCATCAGGTGGCGATCGTATGTTTCTGTGGCCACCACTGGTTTGCAGCAAAGTGAATACCGCTAACTGAGAGCACTGTGTTGTAGCCCCAGTGGCGCAATTGGTTAGCGCACGGTACTTATAAGGCAGTAGCCGTGAGCAATGCCGGGGTTGTGAGTTCGAGCCTCACCTGGGGCATACTTTCAATTCTTAGCAGCTGTCTCTGACAGCAACAGGAGGCTAGGTTTGAGATGTATCAGCTATTTGAGTAACATAATTGTGCATTCGAGACGCTAGCTGCGTCTTCCTCGGTAGTATAGTGGTTAGTATCCCCGCCTGTCACGCGGGAGACCGGGGTTCGATTCCTCGCCGGGGAGGCACATCCGATTTTTAATTGCTGCTCTATCACTCGCCGAACTTAGTGTAGGACGTTTGCGGCTACTAGCACCATATCTCTCGCACACAGGCATGTGTGTACAGCGCATCCTCGGTAGTATAGTGGTTAGTATCCCCGCCTGTCACGCGGGAGACCGGGGTTCGATTCCCCGCCGGGGAGATGCGATTTTTATCTCACAAACCTGTTCGAGTGTTGCGCGTATGGGGGTCGTAAGAGCATTAACTTTGCGATCGTGGAGTGTAGTTGGTGCGAAATCTTAAAAAATGCTACATCTTAGGAAGTGGTTCTCGCATTCTTCACACTTCAGAATTACGGGGTTTGCTGTTAACGCTGAATCAAAGCACCCCAGCCGACGCTGTGGGCGTAATAATCGAGCTCGACACAGTCCGCAAAAGAAATAATTTTAGCAGAGCGTGGTTTCGATCCACGGACCTCTGGGTTATGGGCCCAGCACGCTTCCACTGCGCCACTCTGCTGGCTGGGGTTGCGCCGGCTCTGCGCCACGTGACGTGGGACACTTGGAAAGTGTTGTCTGCGTCGCTTTCACACGCCTGTATTTAATTGCGTATCATCTCCTACAGCTCTCAGCTTCACTTGTCTCGACTTTGCTCGACTGACGCTACGCTGACGCTTGCAGGCAGCGATATTTACCACGATCGAGTCGACATGCAGCTGCGAGATGCACAGGAGCAACAAAGCACTCCACGATGCGGCGACATACGAAATCCACTGGCCAGCTACGCGTCGGCAACTAACAAAATGCCGACCCTGCCAGGATTCGAACCTGGAATCTTCTGATCCGTAGTCAGACGCGTTATCCGTTGCGCCACAGGGCCAGTGGCAGCATTTCTTTCTACGAGACAAGTGCAATTCGCTACGAAACGTGTTCTCCATGGCTGAGCAAGCTCCCAAGGAAGGTACCTCTCGTCCAGCTGCGTGGCCGCAGTGCGCCTGCAGAGCTTAGAGCTTGCCACGCATCTGCTCTCGCTGTTCGACAGGTAGCAGAAGGCAAGGCGCGCGTTTTCCCGCGTTTTCTCGACGACCAGAGCCGGTTGATGTGCATGTAAGCGTAGCATATGAAACAAGAATAGCACGAAGCATTGGTAGTCAGGTGCCAAAGTCGCAGTATGGCATCAGGTGGCGATCGTATGTTTCTGTGGCCACCACTGGTTTGCAGCAAAGTGAATACCGCTAACTGAGAGCACTGTGTTGTAGCCCCAGTGGCGCAATTGGTTAGCGCACGGTACTTATAAGGCAGTAGCCGTGAGCAATGCCGGGGTTGTGAGTTCGAGCCTCACCTGGGGCATACTTTTAATTCTTAGCAGCTGTCTCTGACAGCAACAGGAGGCTAGGTTTGAGATGTATCAGCTATTTGAGTAACATAATTGTGCATTCGAGACGCTAGCTGCGTCTTCCTCGGTAGTATAGTGGTTAGTATCCCCGCCTGTCACGCGGGAGACCGGGGTTCGATTCCCCGCCGGGGAGGCACATCCGATTTTTAATTGCTGCTCTATCACTCGCCGAACTTAGTGTAGGACGTTTGCGGCTACTAGCACCATATCTCTCGCACACAGGCATGTGTGTACAGCGCATCCTCGGTAGTATAGTGGTTAGTATCCCCGCCTGTCACGCGGGAGACCGGGGTTCGATTCCCCGCCGGGGAGATGCGATTTTTATCTCACAAACCTGTTCGAGTGTTGCGCGTATGGGGGTCGTGAGAGCATAAACTTTGCGATCGTGGAGTGTAGTTGGTGCGAAATCTTAAAAAATGCTACATCTTAGGAAGTGGTTCTCGCATTCTTCACACTTCAGAATTACGGGGTTTGCTGTTAACGCTGAATCAAAGCACCCCAGCCGACGCTGTGGGCGTAATAATCGAGCTCGACACAGTCCGCAAAAGAAATAATTTTAGCAGAGCGTGGTTTCGATCCACGGACCTCTGGGTTTTGGGCCCAGCACGCTTCCACTGCGCCACTCTGCTGGCTGGGGTTGCGCCGGCTCTGCGCCACGTGACGTGGGACACTTGGAAAGTGTTGTCTGCGTCGCTTTCACACGCCTGTATTTAATTGCGTATCATCTCCTACAGCTCTCAGCTTGACTTGTCTCGACTTTGCTCGACTGACGCTACGCTGACGCTTGCAGGCAGCGATATTTACCACGATCGAGTCGACATGCAGCTGCGAGATGCACAGGAGCAACAAAGCACTCCACGATGCGGCGACATACGAAATCCACTGGCCAGCTACGCGTCGGCAACTAACAAAATGCCGACCCTGCCAGGATTCGAACCTGGAATCTTCTGATCCGTAGTCAGACGCGTTATCCGTTGCGCCACAGGGCCAGTGGCAGCATTTCTTTCTACGAGACAAGTGCAATTCGCTACGAAACGTGTTCTCCATGGCTGAGCAAGCTCCCAAGGAAGGTACCTCTCGTCCAGCTGCGTGGCCGCAGTGCGCCTGCAGAGCTTAGAGCTTGCCACGCATCTGCTCTCGCTGTTCGACAGGTAGCAGAAGGCAAGGCGCGCGTTTTCCCGCGTTTTCTCGACGACCAGAGCCGGTTGATGTGCATGTAAGCGTAGCATATGAAACAAGAATAGCACGAAGCATTGGTAGTCAGGTGCCAAAGTCGCAGTATGGCATCAGGTGGCGATCGTATGTTTCTGTGGCCACCACTGGTTTGCAGCAAAGTGAATACCGCTAACTGAGAGCACTGTGTTGTAGCCCCAGTGGCGCAATTGGTTAGCGCACGGTACTTATAAGGCAGTAGCCGTGAGCAATGCCGGGGTTGTGAGTTCGAGCCTCACCTGGGGCATAATTTTAATTCTTAGCAGCTGTCTCTGACAGCAACAGGAGGCTAGGTTTGAGATGTATCAGCTATTTGAGTAACATAATTGTGCATTCGAGACGCTAGCTGCGTCTTCCTCGGTAGTATAATGGTTAGTACCCCCGCCTGTCACGCGGGAGACCGGGGTTCGATTCCCCGCCGGGGAGGCACATCCGATTTTTAATTGCTGCTCTATCACTCGCCGAACTTAGTGTAGGACGTTTGCGGCTACTAGCACCATATCTCTCGCACACAGGCATGTGTGTACAGCGCATCCTCGGTAGTATAGTGGTTAGTATCCCCGCCTGTAACGCGGGAGACCGGGGTTCGATTCCCCGCTGGGGAGATGCGATTTTTATCTCACAAACCTGTTCGAGTGTTGCGCGTATGGGGGTCGTAAGAGCATAAACTTTGCGATCGTGGAGTGTAGTTGGTGCGAAATCTTAAAAAATGCTACATCTTAGGAAGTGGTTCTCGCATTCTTCACACTTCAGAATTACGGGGTTTGCTGTTAACGCTGAATCAAAGCACCCCAGCCGACGCTGTGGGCGTAATAATCGAGCTCGACACAGTCCGCAAAAGAAATAATTTTAGCAGAGCGTGGTTTCGATCCACGGACCTCTGGGTTATGGGCCCAGCACGCTTCCACTGCGCCACTCTGCTGGCTGGGGTTGCGCCGGCTCTGCGCCACGTGACGTGGGACACTTGGAAAGTGTTGTCTGCGTCGCTTTCACACGCCTGTATTTAATTGCGTATCATCTCCTACAGCTCTCAGCTTGACTTGTCTCGACTTTGCTCGACTGACGCTACGCTGACGCTTGCAGGCAGCGATATTTACCACGATCGACTCGACATGCAGCTGCGAGATGCACAGGAGCAACAAAGCACTCCACGATGCGGCGACATACGAAATCCACTGGCCAGCTACGCGTCGGCAACTAACAAAATGCCGACCCTGCCAGGATTCGAACCTGGAATCTTCTGATCCGTAGTCAGACGCGTTATCCGTTGCGCCACAGGGCCAGTGGCAGCATTTCTTTCTACGAGACAAGTGCAATTCGCTAAGAAACGTGTTCTCCATGGCTGAGCAAGCTCCCAAGGAAGGTACCTCTCGTCCAGCTGCGTGGCCGCAGTGCGCCTGCAGAGCTTAGAGCTTGCCACGCATCTGCTCTCGCTGTTCGACAGGTAGCAGAAGGCAAGGCGCGCGTTTTCCCGCGTTTTCTCGACGACCAGAGCCGGTTGATGTGCATGTAAGCGTAGCATATGAAACAAGAATAGCACGAAGCATTGGTAGTCAGGTGCCAAAGTCGCAGTATGGCATCAGGTGGCGATCGTATGTTTCTGTGGCCACCACTGGTTTGCAGCAAAGTGAATACCGCTAACTGAGAGCACTGTGTTGTAGCCCCAGTGGCGCAATTGGTTAGCGCACGGTACTTATAAGGCAGTAGCCGTGAGCAATGCCGGGGTTGTGAGTTCGAGCCTCACCTGGGGCATACTTTTAATTCTTAGCAGCTGTCTCTGACAGCAACAGGAGGCTAGGTTTGAGATGTATCAGCTATTTGAGTAACATAATTGTGCATTCGAGACGCTAGCTGCGTCTTCCTCGGTAGTATAGTGGTTAGTACCCCCGCCTGTCACGCGGGAGACCGGGGTTCGATTCCCCGCCGGGGAGGCACATCCGATTTTTAATTGCTGCTCTATCACTCGCCGAACTTAGTGTAGGACGTTTGCGGCTACTAGCACCATATCTCTCGCACACAGGCATGTGTGTACAGCGCATCCTCGGTAGTATAGTGGTTAGTATCCCCGCCTGTCACGCGGGAGACCGGGTTTCGATTCCCCGCCGGGGAGATGCGATTTTTATCTCACAAACCTGTTCGAGTGTTGCGCGTATGGGGGTCGTAAGAGCATTAACTTTGCGATCGTGGAGTGTAGTTGGTGCGAAATCTTAAAAAATGCTACATCTTAGGAAGTGGTTCTCGCATTCTTCACACTTCAGAATTACGGGGTTTGCTGTTAACGCTGAATCAAAGCACCCCAGCCGACGCTGTGGGCGTAATAATCGAGCTCGACACAGTCCGCAAAAGAAATAATTTTAGCAGAGCGTGGTTTCGATCCACGGACCTCTGGGTTATGGGCCCAGCACGCTTCCACTGCGCCACTCTGCTGGCTGGGGTTGCGCCGGCTCTGCGCCACGTGACGTGGGACACTTGGAAAGTGTTGTCTGCGTCGCTTTCACACGCCTGTATTTAATTGCGTATCATCTCCTACAGCTCTCAGCTTGACTTGTCTCGACTTTGCTCGACTGACGCTACGCTGACGCTTGCAGGCAGCGATATTTACCACGATCGACTCGACATGCAGCTGCGAGATGCACAGGAGCAACAAAGCACTCCACGATGCGGCGACATACGAAATCCACTGGCCAGCTACGCGTCGGCAACTAACAAAATGCCGACCCTGCCAGGATTCGAACCTGGAATCTTCTGATCCGTAGTCAGACGCGTTATCCGTTGCGCCACAGGGCCAGTGGCAGCATTTCTTTCTACGAGACAAGTGCAATTCGCTAAGAAACGTGTTCTCCATGGCTGAGCAAGCTCCCAAGGAAGGTACCTCTCGTCCAGCTGCGTGGCCGCAGTGCGCCTGCAGAGCTTAGAGCTTGCCACGCATCTGCTCTCGCTGTTCGACAGGTAGCAGAAGGCAAGGCGCGCGTTTTCCCGCGTTTTCTCGACGACCAGAGCCGGTTGATGTGCATGTAAGCGTAGCATATGAAACAAGAATAGCACGAAGCATTGGTAGTCAGGTGCCAAAGTCGCAGTATGGCATCAGGTGGCGATCGTATGTTTCTGTGGCCACCACTGGTTTGCAGCAAAGTGAATACCGCTAACTGAGAGCACTGTGTTGTAGCCCCAGTGGCGCAATTGGTTAGCGCACGGTACTTATAAGGCAGTAGCCGTGAGCAATGCCGGGGTTGTGAGTTCGAGCCTCACCTGGGGCATACTTTTAATTCTTAGCAGCTGTCTCTGACAGCAACAGGAGGCTAGGTTTGAGATGTATCAGCTATTTGAGTAACATAATTGTGCATTCGAGACGCTAGCTGCGTCTCCCTCGGTAGTATAGTGGTTAGTACCCCCGCCTGTCACGCGGGAGACCGGGGTTCGATTCCCCGCCGGGGAGGCACATCCGATTTTTAATTGCTGCTCTATCACTCGCCGAACTTAGTGTAGGACGTTTGCGGCTACTAGCACCATATCTCTCGCACACAGGCATGTGTGTACAGCGCATCCTCGGTAGTATAGTGGTTAGTATCCCCGCCTGTCACGCGGGAGACCGGGGTTCGATTCCCCGCTTGGAGATGCGATTTTTATCTCACAAACCTGTTCGAGTGTTGCGCGTATGGGGGTCGTAAGAGCATAAACTTTGCGATCGTGGAGTGTAGTTGGTGCGAAATCTTAAAAAATGCTACATCTTAGGAAGTGGTTCTCGCATTCTTCACACTTCAGAATTACGGGGTTTGCTGTTAACGCTGAATCAAAGCACCCCAGCCGACGCTGTGGGCGTAATAATCGAGCTCGACACAGTCCGCAAAAGAAATAATTTTAGCAGAGCGTGGTTTCGATCCACGGACCTCTGGGTTATGGGCCCAGCACGCTTCCACTGCGCCACTCTGCTGGCTGGGGTTGCGCCGGCTCTGCGCCACGTGACGTGGGACACTTGGAAAGTGTTGTCTGCGTCGCTTTCACACGCCTGTATTTAATTGCGTATCATCTCCTACAGCTCTCAGCTTGACTTGTCTCGACTTTGCTCGACTGACGCTACGCTGACGCTTGCAGGCAGCGATATTTACCACGATCGACTCGACATGCAGCTGCGAGATGCACAGGAGCAACAAAGCACTCCACGATGCGGCCACATACGAAATCCACTGGCCAGCTACGCGTCGGCAACTAATAAAATGCCGACCCTGCCAGGATTCGAACCTGGAATCTTCTGATCCGTAGTCAGACGCGTTATCCGTTGCGCCACAGGGCCAGTGGCAGCATTTCTTTCTACGAGACAAGTGCAATTCGCTACGAAACGTGTTCTCCATGGCTGAGCAAGCTCCCAAGGAAGGTACCTCTCGTCCAGCTGCGTGGCCGCAGTGCGCCTGCAGAGCTTAGAGCTTGCCACGCATCTGCTCTCGCTGTTCGACAGGTAGCAGAAGGCAAGGCGCGCGTTTTCCCGCGTTTTCTCGACGACCAGAGCCGGTTGATGTGCATGTAAGCGTAGCATATGAAACAAGAATAGCACGAAGCATTGGTAGTCAGGTGCCAAAGTCGCAGTATGGCATCAGGTGGCGATCGTATGTTTCTGTGGCCACCACTGGTTTGCAGCAAAGTGAATACCGCTAACTGAGAGCACTGTGTTGTAGCCCCAGTGGCGCAATTGGTTAGCGCACGGTACTTATAAGGCAGTAGCCGTGAGCAATGCCGGGGTTGTGAGTTCGAGCCTCACCTGGGGCATACTTTTAATTCTTAGCAGCTGTCTCTGACAGCAACAGGAGGCTAGGTTTGAGATGTATCAGCTATTTGAGTAACATAATTGTGCATTCGAGACGCTAGCTGCGTCTCCCTCGGTAGTATAGTGGTTAGTACCCCCGCCTGTCACGCGGGAGACCGGGGTTCGATTCCCCGCCGGGGAGGCACATCCGATTTTTAATTGCTGCTCTATCACTCGCCGAACTTAGTGTAGGACGTTTGCGGCTACTAGCACCATATCTCTCGCACACAGGCATGTGTGTACAGCGCATCCTCGGTAGTATAGTGGTTAGTATCCCCGCCTGTCACGCGGGAGACCGGGGTTCGATTCCCCGCTTGGAGATGCGATTTTTATCTCACAAACCTGTTCGAGTGTTGCGCGTATGGGGGTCGTAAGAGCATAAACTTTGCGATCGTGGAGTGTAGTTGGTGCGAAATCTTAAAAAATGCTACATCTTAGGAAGTGGTTCTCGCATTCTTCACACTTCAGAATTACGGGGTTTGCTGTTAACGCTGAATCAAAGCACCCCAGCCGACGCTGTGGGCGTAATAATCGAGCTCGACACAGTCCGCAAAAGAAATAATTTTAGCAGAGCGTGGTTTCGATCCACGGACCTCTGGGTTATGGGCCCAGCACGCTTCCACTGCGCCACTCTGCTGGCTGGGGTTGCGCCGGCTCTGCGCCACGTGACGTGGGACACTTGGAAAGTGTTGTCTGCGTCGCTTTCACACGCCTGTATTTAATTGCGTATCATCTCCTACAGCTCTCAGCTTGACTTGTCTCGACTTTGCTCGACTGACGCTACGCTGACGCTTGCAGGCAGCGATATTTACCACGATCGACTCGACATGCAGCTGCGAGATGCACAGGAGCAACAAAGCACTCCACGATGCGGCGACATACGAAATCCACTGGCCAGCTACGCGTCGGCAACTAATAAAATGCCGACCCTGCCAGGATTCGAACCTGGAATCTTCTGATCCGTAGTCAGACGCGTTATCCGTTGCGCCACAGGGCCAGTGGCAGCATTTCTTTCTACGAGACAAGTGCAATTCGCTAAGAAACGTGTTCTCCATGGCTGAGCAAGCTCCCAAGGAAGGTACCTCTCGTCCAGCTGCGTGGCCGCAGTGCGCCTGCAGAGCTTAGAGCTTGCCACGCATCTGCTCTCGCTGTTCGACAGGTAGCAGAAGGCAAGGCGCGCGTTTTCCCGCGTTTTCTCGACGACCAGAGCCGGTTGATGTGCATGTAAGCGTAGCATATGAAACAAGAATAGCACGAAGCATTGGTAGTCAGGTGCCAAAGTCGCAGTATGGCATCAGGTGGCGATCGTATGTTTCTGTGGCCACCACTGGTTTGCAGCAAAGTGAATACCGCTAACTGAGAGCACTGTGTTGTAGCCCCAGTGGCGCAATTGGTTAGCGCACGGTACTTATAAGGCAGTAGCCGTGAGCAATGCCGGGGTTGTGAGTTCGAGCCTCACCTGGGGCATACTTTCAATTCTTAGCAGCTGTCTCTGACAGCAACAGGAGGCTAGGTTTGAGATGTATCAGCTATTTGAGTAACATAATTGTGCATTCGAGACGCTAGCTGCGTCTTCCTCGGTAGTATAGTGGTTAGTATCCCCGCCTGTCACGCGGGAGACCGGGGTTCGATTCCTCGCCGGGGAGGCACATCCGATTTTTAATTGCTGCTCTATCACTCGCCGAACTTAGTGTAGGACGTTTGCGGCTACTAGCACCATATCTCTCGCACACAGGCATGTGTGTACAGCGCATCCTCGGTAGTATAGTGGTTAGTATCCCCGCCTGTCACGCGGGAGACCGGGGTTCGATTCCCCGCCGGGGAGATGCGATTTTTATCTCACAAACCTGTTCGAGTGTTGCGCGTATGGGGGTCGTAAGAGCATTAACTTTGCGATCGTGGAGTGTAGTTGGTGCGAAATCTTAAAAAATGCTACATCTTAGGAAGTGGTTCTCGCATTCTTCACACTTCAGAATTACGGGGTTTGCTGTTAACGCTGAATCAAAGCACCCCAGCCGACGCTGTGGGCGTAATAATCGAGCTCGACACAGTCCGCAAAAGAAATAATTTTAGCAGAGCGTGGTTTCGATCCACGGACCTCTGGGTTATGGGCCCAGCACGCTTCCACTGCGCCACTCTGCTGGCTGGGGTTGCGCCGGCTCTGCGCCACGTGACGTGGGACACTTGGAAAGTGTTGTCTGCGTCGCTTTCACACGCCTGTATTTAATTGCGTATCATCTCCTACAGCTCTCAGCTTCACTTGTCTCGACTTTGCTCGACTGACGCTACGCTGACGCTTGCAGGCAGCGATATTTACCACGATCGAGTCGACATGCAGCTGCGAGATGCACAGGAGCAACAAAGCACTCCACGATGCGGCGACATACGAAATCCACTGGCCAGCTACGCGTCGGCAACTAACAAAATGCCGACCCTGCCAGGATTCGAACCTGGAATCTTCTGATCCGTAGTCAGACGCGTTATCCGTTGCGCCACAGGGCCAGTGGCAGCATTTCTTTCTACGAGACAAGTGCAATTCGCTACGAAACGTGTTCTCCATGGCTGAGCAAGCTCCCAAGGAAGGTACCTCTCGTCCAGCTGCGTGGCCGCAGTGCGCCTGCAGAGCTTAGAGCTTGCCACGCATCTGCTCTCGCTGTTCGACAGGTAGCAGAAGGCAAGGCGCGCGTTTTCCCGCGTTTTCTCGACGACCAGAGCCGGTTGATGTGCATGTAAGCGTAGCATATGAAACAAGAATAGCACGAAGCATTGGTAGTCAGGTGCCAAAGTCGCAGTATGGCATCAGGTGGCGATCGTATGTTTCTGTGGCCACCACTGGTTTGCAGCAAAGTGAATACCGCTAACTGAGAGCACTGTGTTGTAGCCCCAGTGGCGCAATTGGTTAGCGCACGGTACTTATAAGGCAGTAGCCGTGAGCAATGCCGGGGTTGTGAGTTCGAGCCTCACCTGGGGCATACTTTTAATTCTTAGCAGCTGTCTCTGACAGCAACAGGAGGCTAGGTTTGAGATGTATCAGCTATTTGAGTAACATAATTGTGCATTCGAGACGCTAGCTGCGTCTTCCTCGGTAGTATAGTGGTTAGTATCCCCGCCTGTCACGCGGGAGACCGGGGTTCGATTCCCCGCCGGGGAGGCACATCCGATTTTTAATTGCTGCTCTATCACTCGCCGAACTTAGTGTAGGACGTTTGCGGCTACTAGCACCATATCTCTCGCACACAGGCATGTGTGTACAGCGCATCCTCGGTAGTATAGTGGTTAGTATCCCCGCCTGTCACGCGGGAGACCGGGGTTCGATTCCCCGCCGGGGAGATGCGATTTTTATCTCACAAACCTGTTCGAGTGTTGCGCGTATGGGGGTCGTGAGAGCATAAACTTTGCGATCGTGGAGTGTAGTTGGTGCGAAATCTTAAAAAATGCTACATCTTAGGAAGTGGTTCTCGCATTCTTCACACTTCAGAATTACGGGGTTTGCTGTTAACGCTGAATCAAAGCACCCCAGCCGACGCTGTGGGCGTAATAATCGAGCTCGACACAGTCCGCAAAAGAAATAATTTTAGCAGAGCGTGGTTTCGATCCACGGACCTCTGGGTTTTGGGCCCAGCACGCTTCCACTGCGCCACTCTGCTGGCTGGGGTTGCGCCGGCTCTGCGCCACGTGACGTGGGACACTTGGAAAGTGTTGTCTGCGTCGCTTTCACACGCCTGTATTTAATTGCGTATCATCTCCTACAGCTCTCAGCTTGACTTGTCTCGACTTTGCTCGACTGACGCTACGCTGACGCTTGCAGGCAGCGATATTTACCACGATCGAGTCGACATGCAGCTGCGAGATGCACAGGAGCAACAAAGCACTCCACGATGCGGCGACATACGAAATCCACTGGCCAGCTACGCGTCGGCAACTAACAAAATGCCGACCCTGCCAGGATTCGAACCTGGAATCTTCTGATCCGTAGTCAGACGCGTTATCCGTTGCGCCACAGGGCCAGTGGCAGCATTTCTTTCTACGAGACAAGTGCAATTCGCTACGAAACGTGTTCTCCATGGCTGAGCAAGCTCCCAAGGAAGGTACCTCTCGTCCAGCTGCGTGGCCGCAGTGCGCCTGCAGAGCTTAGAGCTTGCCACGCATCTGCTCTCGCTGTTCGACAGGTAGCAGAAGGCAAGGCGCGCGTTTTCCCGCGTTTTCTCGACGACCAGAGCCGGTTGATGTGCATGTAAGCGTAGCATATGAAACAAGAATAGCACGAAGCATTGGTAGTCAGGTGCCAAAGTCGCAGTATGGCATCAGGTGGCGATCGTATGTTTCTGTGGCCACCACTGGTTTGCAGCAAAGTGAATACCGCTAACTGAGAGCACTGTGTTGTAGCCCCAGTGGCGCAATTGGTTAGCGCACGGTACTTATAAGGCAGTAGCCGTGAGCAATGCCGGGGTTGTGAGTTCGAGCCTCACCTGGGGCATAATTTTAATTCTTAGCAGCTGTCTCTGACAGCAACAGGAGGCTAGGTTTGAGATGTATCAGCTATTTGAGTAACATAATTGTGCATTCGAGACGCTAGCTGCGTCTTCCTCGGTAGTATAATGGTTAGTACCCCCGCCTGTCACGCGGGAGACCGGGGTTCGATTCCCCGCCGGGGAGGCACATCCGATTTTTAATTGCTGCTCTATCACTCGCCGAACTTAGTGTAGGACGTTTGCGGCTACTAGCACCATATCTCTCGCACACAGGCATGTGTGTACAGCGCATCCTCGGTAGTATAGTGGTTAGTATCCCCGCCTGTAACGCGGGAGACCGGGGTTCGATTCCCCGCTGGGGAGATGCGATTTCTATCTCACAAACCTGTTCGAGTGTTGCGCGTATGGGGGTCGTAAGAGCATAAACTTTGCGATCGTGGAGTGTAGTTGGTGCGAAATCTTAAAAAATGCTACATCTTAGGAAGTGGTTCTCGCATTCTTCACACTTCAGAATTACGGGGTTTGCTGTTAACGCTGAATCAAAGCACCCCAGCCGACGCTGTGGGCGTAATAATCGAGCTCGACACAGTCCGCAAAAGAAATAATTTTAGCAGAGCGTGGTTTCGATCCACGGACCTCTGGGTTATGGGCCCAGCACGCTTCCACTGCGCCACTCTGCTGGCTGGGGTTGCGCCGGCTCTGCGCCACGTGACGTGGGACACTTGGAAAGTGTTGTCTGCGTCGCTTTCACACGCCTGTATTTAATTGCGTATCATCTCCTACAGCTCTCAGCTTGACTTGTCTCGACTTTGCTCGACTGACGCTACGCTGACGCTTGCAGGCAGCGATATTTACCACGATCGACTCGACATGCAGCTGCGAGATGCACAGGAGCAACAAAGCACTCCACGATGCGGCGACATACGAAATCCACTGGCCAGCTACGCGTCGGCAACTAACAAAATGCCGACCCTGCCAGGATTCGAACCTGGAATCTTCTGATCCGTAGTCAGACGCGTTATCCGTTGCGCCACAGGGCCAGTGGCAGCATTTCTTTCTACGAGACAAGTGCAATTCGCTAAGAAACGTGTTCTCCATGGCTGAGCAAGCTCCCAAGGAAGGTACCTCTCGTCCAGCTGCGTGGCCGCAGTGCGCCTGCAGAGCTTAGAGCTTGCCACGCATCTGCTCTCGCTGTTCGACAGGTAGCAGAAGGCAAGGCGCGCGTTTTCCCGCGTTTTCTCGACGACCAGAGCCGGTTGATGTGCATGTAAGCGTAGCATATGAAACAAGAATAGCACGAAGCATTGGTAGTCAGGTGCCAAAGTCGCAGTATGGCATCAGGTGGCGATCGTATGTTTCTGTGGCCACCACTGGTTTGCAGCAAAGTGAATACCGCTAACTGAGAGCACTGTGTTGTAGCCCCAGTGGCGCAATTGGTTAGCGCACGGTACTTATAAGGCAGTAGCCGTGAGCAATGCCGGGGTTGTGAGTTCGAGCCTCACCTGGGGCATACTTTTAATTCTTAGCAGCTGTCTCTGACAGCAACAGGAGGCTAGGTTTGAGATGTATCAGCTATTTGAGTAACATAATTGTGCATTCGAGACGCTAGCTGCGTCTTCCTCGGTAGTATAGTGGTTAGTACCCCCGCCTGTCACGCGGGAGACCGGGGTTCGATTCCCCGCCGGGGAGGCACATCCGATTTTTAATTGCTGCTCTATCACTCGCCGAACTTAGTGTAGGACGTTTGCGGCTACTAGCACCATATCTCTCGCACACAGGCATGTGTGTACAGCGCATCCTCGGTAGTATAGTGGTTAGTATCCCCGCCTGTCACGCGGGAGACCGGGTTTCGATTCCCCGCCGGGGAGATGCGATTTTTATCTCACAAACCTGTTCGAGTGTTGCGCGTATGGGGGTCGTAAGAGCATTAACTTTGCGATCGTGGAGTGTAGTTGGTGCGAAATCTTAAAAAATGCTACATCTTAGGAAGTGGTTCTCGCATTCTTCACACTTCAGAATTACGGGGTTTGCTGTTAACGCTGAATCAAAGCACCCCAGCCGACGCTGTGGGCGTAATAATCGAGCTCGACACAGTCCGCAAAAGAAATAATTTTAGCAGAGCGTGGTTTCGATCCACGGACCTCTGGGTTATGGGCCCAGCACGCTTCCACTGCGCCACTCTGCTGGCTGGGGTTGCGCCGGCTCTGCGCCACGTGACGTGGGACACTTGGAAAGTGTTGTCTGCGTCGCTTTCACACGCCTGTATTTAATTGCGTATCATCTCCTACAGCTCTCAGCTTGACTTGTCTCGACTTTGCTCGACTGACGCTACGCTGACGCTTGCAGGCAGCGATATTTACCACGATCGACTCGACATGCAGCTGCGAGATGCACAGGAGCAACAAAGCACTCCACGATGCGGCGACATACGAAATCCACTGGCCAGCTACGCGTCGGCAACTAACAAAATGCCGACCCTGCCAGGATTCGAACCTGGAATCTTCTGATCCGTAGTCAGACGCGTTATCCGTTGCGCCACAGGGCCAGTGGCAGCATTTCTTTCTACGAGACAAGTGCAATTCGCTAAGAAACGTGTTCTCCATGGCTGAGCAAGCTCCCAAGGAAGGTACCTCTCGTCCAGCTGCGTGGCCGCAGTGCGCCTGCAGAGCTTAGAGCTTGCCACGCATCTGCTCTCGCTGTTCGACAGGTAGCAGAAGGCAAGGCGCGCGTTTTCCCGCGTTTTCTCGACGACCAGAGCCGGTTGATGTGCATGTAAGCGTAGCATATGAAACAAGAATAGCACGAAGCATTGGTAGTCAGGTGCCAAAGTCGCAGTATGGCATCAGGTGGCGATCGTATGTTTCTGTGGCCACCACTGGTTTGCAGCAAAGTGAATACCGCTAACTGAGAGCACTGTGTTGTAGCCCCAGTGGCGCAATTGGTTAGCGCACGGTACTTATAAGGCAGTAGCCGTGAGCAATGCCGGGGTTGTGAGTTCGAGCCTCACCTGGGGCATACTTTTAATTCTTAGCAGCTGTCTCTGACAGCAACAGGAGGCTAGGTTTGAGATGTATCAGCTATTTGAGTAACATAATTGTGCATTCGAGACGCTAGCTGCGTCTTCCTCGGTAGTATAGTGGTTAGTACCCCCGCCTGTCACGCGGGAGACCGGGGTTCGATTCCCCGCCGGGGAGGCACATCCGATTTTTAATTGCTGCTCTATCACTCGCCGAACTTAGTGTAGGACGTTTGCGGCTACTAGCACCATATCTCTCGCACACAGGCATGTGTGTACAGCGCATCCTCGGTAGTATAGTGGTTAGTATCCCCGCCTGTCACGCGGGAGACCGGGTTTCGATTCCCCGCCGGGGAGATGCGATTTTTATCTCACAAACCTGTTCGAGTGTTGCGCGTATGGGGGTCGTAAGAGCATTAACTTTGCGATCGTGGAGTGTAGTTGGTGCGAAATCTTAAAAAATGCTACATCTTAGGAAGTGGTTCTCGCATTCTTCACACTTCAGAATTACGGGGTTTGCTGTTAACGCTGAATCAAAGCACCCCAGCCGACGCTGTGGGCGTAATAATCGAGCTCGACACAGTCCGCAAAAGAAATAATTTTAGCAGAGCGTGGTTTCGATCCACGGACCTCTGGGTTATGGGCCCAGCACGCTTCCACTGCGCCACTCTGCTGGCTGGGGTTGCGCCGGCTCTGCGCCACGTGACGTGGGACACTTGGAAAGTGTTGTCTGCGTCGCTTTCACACGCCTGTATTTAATTGCGTATCATCTCCTACAGCTCTCAGCTTGACTTGTCTCGACTTTGCTCGACTGACGCTACGCTGACGCTTGCAGGCAGCGATATTTACCACGATCGACTCGACATGCAGCTGCGAGATGCACAGGAGCAACAAAGCACTCCACGATGCGGCGACATACGAAATCCACTGGCCAGCTACGCGTCGGCAACTAACAAAATGCCGACCCTGCCAGGATTCGAACCTGGAATCTTCTGATCCGTAGTCAGACGCGTTATCCGTTGCGCCACAGGGCCAGTGGCAGCATTTCTTTCTACGAGACAAGTGCAATTCGCTAAGAAACGTGTTCTCCATGGCTGAGCAAGCTCCCAAGGAAGGTACCTCTCGTCCAGCTGCGTGGCCGCAGTGCGCCTGCAGAGCTTAGAGCTTGCCACGCATCTGCTCTCGCTGTTCGACAGGTAGCAGAAGGCAAGGCGCGCGTTTTCCCGCGTTTTCTCGACGACCAGAGCCGGTTGATGTGCATGTAAGCGTAGCATATGAAACAAGAATAGCACGAAGCATTGGTAGTCAGGTGCCAAAGTCGCAGTATGGCATCAGGTGGCGATCGTATGTTTCTGTGGCCACCACTGGTTTGCAGCAAAGTGAATACCGCTAACTGAGAGCACTGTGTTGTAGCCCCAGTGGCGCAATTGGTTAGCGCACGGTACTTATAAGGCAGTAGCCGTGAGCAATGCCGGGGTTGTGAGTTCGAGCCTCACCTGGGGCATACTTTTAATTCTTAGCAGCTGTCTCTGACAGCAACAGGAGGCTAGGTTTGAGATGTATCAGCTATTTGAGTAACATAATTGTGCATTCGAGACGCTAGCTGCGTCTTCCTCGGTAGTATAGTGGTTAGTACCCCCGCCTGTCACGCGGGAGACCGGGGTTCGATTCCCCGCCGGGGAGGCACATCCGATTTTTAATTGCTGCTCTATCACTCGCCGAACTTAGTGTAGGACGTTTGCGGCTACTAGCACCATATCT
Organism: Schistocerca serialis cubense; assembly: GCF_023864345.2. NCBI lineage: Eukaryota > Metazoa > Arthropoda > Insecta > Orthoptera > Acrididae > Schistocerca > Schistocerca serialis. Next base: position 445,445,723 of record NC_064646.1, on the reverse strand, counting down.
CTCGCACACAGGCATGTGTGTACAGCGCATCCTCGGTAGTATAGTGGTTAGTATCCCCGCCTGTCACGCGGGAGACCGGGTTTCGATTCCCCGCCGGGGAGATGCGATTTTTATCTCACAAACCTGTTCGAGTGTTGCGCGTATGGGGGTCGTAAGAGCATTAACTTTGCGATCGTGGAGTGTAGTTGGTGCGAAATCTTAAAAAATGCTACATCTTAGGAAGTGGTTCTCGCATTCTTCACACTTCAGAATTACGGGGTTTGCTGTTAACGCTGAATCAAAGCACCCCAGCCGACGCTGTGGGCGTAATAATCGAGCTCGACACAGTCCGCAAAAGAAATAATTTTAGCAGAGCGTGGTTTCGATCCACGGACCTCTGGGTTATGGGCCCAGCACGCTTCCACTGCGCCACTCTGCTGGCTGGGGTTGCGCCGGCTCTGCGCCACGTGACGTGGGACACTTGGAAAGTGTTGTCTGCGTCGCTTTCACACGCCTGTATTTAATTGCGTATCATCTCCTACAGCTCTCAGCTTGACTTGTCTCGACTTTGCTCGACTGACGCTACGCTGACGCTTGCAGGCAGCGATATTTACCACGATCGACTCGACATGCAGCTGCGAGATGCACAGGAGCAACAAAGCACTCCACGATGCGGCGACATACGAAATCCACTGGCCAGCTACGCGTCGGCAACTAACAAAATGCCGACCCTGCCAGGATTCGAACCTGGAATCTTCTGATCCGTAGTCAGACGCGTTATCCGTTGCGCCACAGGGCCAGTGGCAGCATTTCTTTCTACGAGACAAGTGCAATTCGCTACGAAACGTGTTCTCCATGGCTGAGCAAGCTCCCAAGGAAGGTACCTCTCGTCCAGCTGCGTGGCCGCAGTGCGCCTGCAGAGCTTAGAGCTTGCCACGCATCTGCTCTCGCTGTTCGACAGGTAGCAGAAGGCAAGGCGCGCGTTTTCCCGCGTTTTCTCGACGACCAGAGCCGGTTGATGTGCATGTAAGCGTAGCATATGAAACAAGAATAGCACGAAGCATTGGTAGTCAGGTGCCAAAGTCGCAGTATGGGATCAGGTGGCGATCGTATGTTTCTGTGGCCACCACTGGTTTGCAGCAAAGTGAATACCGCTAACTGAGAGCACTGTGTTGTAGCCCCAGTGGCGCAATTGGTTAGCGCACGGTACTTATAAGGCAGTAGCCGTGAGCAATGCCGGGGTTGTGAGTTCGAGCCTCACCTGGGGCATACTTTTAATTCTTAGCAGCTGTCTCTGACAGCAACAGGAGGCTAGGTTTGAGATGTATCAGCTATTTGAGTAACATAATTGTGCATTCGAGACGCTAGCTGCGTCTTCCTCGGTAGTATAGTGGTTAGTACCCCCGCCTGTCACGCGGGAGACCGGGGTTCGATTCCCCGCCGGGGAGACACATCCGATTTTTAATTGGTGCTCTATCACTCGCCGAACTTGGTGTAGGACGTTTGCGGCTACTAGCACCATATCTCTCGCACACAGGCATGTGTGTACAGCGCATCCTCGGTAGTATAGTGGTTAGTATCCCCGCCTGTCACGCGGGAGACCGGGGTTCGATTCCCCGCCGGGGAGATGCGATTTTTATCTCACAAACCTGTTCGAGTGTTGCGCGTATGGGGGTCGTAAGAGCATTAACTTTGCGATCGTGGAGTGTAGTTGGTGCGAAATCTTAAAAAATGCTACATCTTAGGAAGTGGTTCTCGCATTCTTCACACTTCAGAATTACGGGGTTTTCTGTTAACGCTGAATCAAAGCACCCCAGCCGACGCTGTGGGCGTAATAATCGAGCTCGACACAGTCCGCAAAAGAAATAATTTTAGCAGAGCGTGGTTTCGATCCACGGACCTCTGGGTTATGGGCCCAGCACGCTTCCACTGCGCCACTCTGCTGGCTGGGGTTGCGCCGGCTCTGCGCCACGTGACGTGGGACACTTGGAAAGTGTTGTCTGCGTCGCTTTCACACGCCTGTATTTAATTGCGTATCATCTCCTACAGCTCTCAGCTTGACTTGTCTCGACTTTGCTCGACTGACGCTACGCTGACGCTTGCAGGCAGCGATATTTACCACGATCGACTCGACATGCAGCTGCGAGATGCACAGGAGCAACAAAGCACTCCACGATGCGGCGACATACGAAATCCACTGGCCAGCTACGCGTCGGCAACTAACAAAATGCCGACCCTGCCAGGATTCGAACCTCGAATCTTCTGATCCGTAGTCAGACGCGTTATCCGTTGCGCCACAGGGCCAGTGGCAGCATTTCTTTCTACGAGACAAGTGCAATTCGCTACGAAACGTGTTCTCCATGGCTGAGCAAGCTCCCAAGGAAGGTACCTCTCGTCCAGCTGCGTGGCCGCAGTGCGCCTGCAGAGCTTAGAGCTTGCCACGCATCTGCTCTCGCTGTTCGACAGGTAGCAGAAGGCAAGGCGCGCGTTTTCCCGCGTTTTCTCGACGACCAGAGCCGGTTGATGTGCATGTAAGCGTAGCATATGAAACAAGAATAGCACGAAGCATTGGTAGTCAGGTGCCAAAGTCGCAGTATGGCATCAGGTGGCGATCGTATGTTTCTGTGGCCACCACTGGTTTGCAGCAAAGTGAATACCGCTAACTGAGAGCACTGTGTTGTAGCCCCAGTGGCGCAATTGGTTAGCGCACGGTACTTATAAGGCAGTAGCCGTGAGCAATGCCGGGGTTGTGAGTTCGAGCCTCACCTGGGGCATACTTTTAATTCTTAGCAGCTGTCTCTGACAGCAACAGGAGGCTAGGTTTGAGATGTATCAGCTATTTGAGTAACATAATTGTGCATTCGAGACGCTAGCTGCGTCTTCCTCGGTAGTATAGTGGTTAGTACCCCCGCCTGTCACGCGGGAGACCGGGGTTCGATTCCCCGCCGGGGAGGCACATCCGATTTTTAATTGCTGCTCTATCACTCGCCGAACTTAGTGTAGGACGTTTGCGGCTACTAGCACCATATCTCTCGCACACAGGCATGTGTGTACAGCGCATCCTCGGTAGTATAGTGGTTAGTATCCCCGCCTGTAACGCGGGAGACCGGGGTTCGATTCCCCGCTGGGGAGATGCGATTTTTATCTCACAAACCTGTTCGAGTGTTGCGCGTATGGGGGTCGTAAGAGCATAAACTTTGCGATCGTGGAGTGTAGTTGGTGCGAAATCTTAAAAAATGCTACATCTTAGGAAGTGGTTCTCGCATTCTTCACACTTCAGAATTACGGGGTTTGCTGTTAACGCTGAATCAAAGCACCCCAGCCGACGCTGTGGGCGTAATAATCGAGCTCGACACAGTCCGCAAAAGAAATAATTTTAGCAGAGCGTGGTTTCGATCCACGGACCTCTGGGTTATGGGCCCAGCACGCTTCCACTGCGCCACTCTGCTGGCTGGGGTTGCGCCGGCTCTGCGCCACGTGACGTGGGACACTTGGAAAGTGTTGTCTGCGTCGCTTTCACACGCCTGTATTTAATTGCGTATCATCTCCTACAGCTCTCAGCTTGACTTGTCTCGACTTTGCTCGACTGACGCTACGCTGACGCTTGCAGGCAGCGATATTTACCACGATCGACTCGACATGCAGCTGCGAGATGCACAGGAGCAACAAAGCACTCCACGATGCGGCGACATACGAAATCCACTGGCCAGCTACGCGTCGGCAACTAACAAAATGCCGACCCTGCCAGGATTCGAACCTGGAATCTTCTGATCCGTAGTCAGACGCGTTATCCGTTGCGCCACAGGGCCAGTGGCAGCATTTCTTTCTACGAGACAAGTGCAATTCGCTACGAAACGTGTTCTCCATGGCTGAGCAAGCTCCCAAGGAAGGTACCTCTCGTCCAGCTGCGTGGCCGCAGTGCGCCTGCAGAGCTTAGAGCTTGCCACGCATCTGCTCTCGCTGTTCGACAGGTAGCAGAAGGCAAGGCGCGCGTTTTCCCGCGTTTTCTCGACGACCAGAGCCGGTTGATGTGCATGTAAGCGTAGCATATGAAACAAGAATAGCACGAAGCATTGGTAGTCAGGTGCCAAAGTCGCAGTATGGCATCAGGTGGCGATCGTATGTTTCTGTGGCCACCACTGGTTTGCAGCAAAGTGAATACCGCTAACTGAGAGCACTGTGTTGTAGCCCCAGTGGCGCAATTGGTTAGCGCACGGTACTTATAAGGCAGTAGCCGTGAGCAATGCCGGGGTTGTGAGTTCGAGCCTCACCTGGGGCATACTTTTAATTCTTAGCAGCTGTCTCTGACAGCAACAGGAGGCTAGGTTTGAGATGTATCAGCTATTTGAGTAACATAATTGTGCATTCGAGACGCTAGCTGCGTCTTCCTCGGTAGTATAGTGGTTAGTACCCCCGCCTGTCACGCGGGAGACCGGGGTTCGATTCCCCGCCGGGGAGGCACATCCGATTTTTAATTGCTGCTCTATCACTCGCCGAACTTAGTGTAGGACGTTTGCGGCTACTAGCACCATATCTCTCGCACACAGGCATGTGTGTACAGCGCATCCTCGGTAGTATAGTGGTTAGTATCCCCGCCTGCAACGCGGGAGACCGGGGTTCGATTCCCCGCTGGGGAGATGCGATATTTATCTCACAAACCTGTTCGAGTGTTGCGCGTATGGGGGTCGTAAGAGCATAAACTTTGCGATCGTGGAGTGTAGTTGGTGCGAAATCTTAAAAAATGCTACATCTTAGGAAGTGGTTCTCGCATTCTTCACACTTCAGAATTACGGGGTTTGCTGTTAACGCTGAATCAAAGCACCCCAGCCGACGCTGTGGGCGTAATAATCGAGCTCGACACAGTCCGCAAAAGAAATAATTTTAGCAGAGCGTGGTTTCGATCCACGGACCTCTGGGTTATGGGCCCAGCACGCTTCCACTGCGCCACTCTGCTGGCTGGGGTTGCGCCGGCTCTGCGCCACGTGACGTGGGACACTTGGAAAGTGTTGTCTGCGTCGCTTTCACACGCCTGTATTTAATTGCGTATCATCTCCTACAGCTCTCAGCTTGACTTGTCTCGACTTTGCTCGACTGACGCTACGCTGACGCTTGCAGGCAGCGATATTTACCACGATCGACTCGACATGCAGCTGCGAGATGCACAGGAGCAACAAAGCACTCCACGATGCGGCGACATACGAAATCCACTGGCCAGCTACGCGTCGGCAACTAACAAAATGCCGACCCTGCCAGGATTCGAACCTCGAATCTTCTGATCCGTAGTCAGACGCGTTATCCGTTGCGCCACAGGGCCAGTGGCAGCATTTCTTTCTACGAGACAAGTGCAATTCGCTAAGAAACGTGTTCTCCATGGCTGAGCAAGCTCCCAAGGAAGGTACCTCTCGTCCAGCTGCGTGGCCGCAGTGCGCCTGCAGAGCTTAGAGCTTGCCACGCATCTGCTCTCGCTGTTCGACAGGTAGCAGAAGGCAAGGCGCGCGTTTTCCCGCGTTTTCTCGACGACCAGAGCCGGTTGATGTGCATGTAAGCGTAGCATATGAAACAAGAATAGCACGAAGCATTGGTAGTCAGGTGCCAAAGTCGCAGTATGGCATCAGGTGGCGATCGTATGTTTCTGTGGCCACCACTGGTTTGCAGCAAAGTGAATACCGCTAACTGAGAGCACTGTGTTGTAGCCCCAGTGGCGCAATTGGTTAGCGCACGGTACTTATAAGGCAGTAGCCGTGAGCAATGCCGGGGTTGTGAGTTCGAGCCTCACCTGGGGCATACTTTTAATTCTTAGCAGCTGTCTCTGACAGCAACAGGAGGCTAGGTTTGAGATGTATCAGCTATTTGAGTAACATAATTGTGCATTCGAGACGCTAGCTGCGTCTTCCTCGGTAGTATAGTGGTTAGTACCCCCGCCTGTCACGCGGGAGACCGGGGTTCGATTCCCCGCCGGGGAGGCACATCCGATTTTTAATTGCTGCTCTATCACTCGCCGAACTTAGTGTAGGACGTTTGCGGCTACTAGCACCATATCTCTCGCACACAGGCATGTGTGTACAGCGCATCCTCGGTAGTATAGTGGTTAGTATCCCCGCCTGTCACGCGGGAGACCGGGTTTCGATTCCCCGCCGGGGAGATGCGATTTTTATCTCACAAACCTGTTCGAGTGTTGCGCGTATGGGGGTCGTAAGAGCATTAACTTTGCGATCGTGGAGTGTAGTTGGTGCGAAATCTTAAAAAATGCTACATCTTAGGAAGTGGTTCTCGCATTCTTCACACTTCAGAATTACGGGGTTTGCTGTTAACGCTGAATCAAAGCACCCCAGCCGACGCTGTGGGCGTAATAATCGAGCTCGACACAGTCCGCAAAAGAAATAATTTTAGCAGAGCGTGGTTTCGATCCACGGACCTCTGGGTTATGGGCCCAGCACGCTTCCACTGCGCCACTCTGCTGGCTGGGGTTGCGCCGGCTCTGCGCCACGTGACGTGGGACACTTGGAAAGTGTTGTCTGCGTCGCTTTCACACGCCTGTATTTAATTGCGTATCATCTCCTACAGCTCTCAGCTTGACTTGTCTCGACTTTGCTCGACTGACGCTACGCTGACGCTTGCAGGCAGCGATATTTACCACGATCGACTCGACATGCAGCTGCGAGATGCACAGGAGCAACAAAGCACTCCACGATGCGGCGACATACGAAATCCACTGGCCAGCTACGCGTCGGCAACTAACAAAATGCCGACCCTGCCAGGATTCGAACCTGGAATCTTCTGATCCGTAGTCAGACGCGTTATCCGTTGCGCCACAGGGCCAGTGGCAGCATTTCTTTCTACGAGACAAGTGCAATTCGCTAAGAAACGTGTTCTCCATGGCTGAGCAAGCTCCCAAGGAAGGTACCTCTCGTCCAGCTGCGTGGCCGCAGTGCGCCTGCAGAGCTTAGAGCTTGCCACGCATCTGCTCTCGCTGTTCGACAGGTAGCAGAAGGCAAGGCGCGCGTTTTCCCGCGTTTTCTCGACGACCAGAGCCGGTTGATGTGCATGTAAGCGTAGCATATGAAACAAGAATAGCACGAAGCATTGGTAGTCAGGTGCCAAAGTCGCAGTATGGGATCAGGTGGCGATCGTATGTTTCTGTGGCCACCACTGGTTTGCAGCAAAGTGAATACCGCTAACTGAGAGCACTGTGTTGTAGCCCCAGTGGCGCAATTGGTTAGCGCACGGTACTTATAAGGCAGTAGCCGTGAGCAATGCCGGGGTTGTGAGTTCGAGCCTCACCTGGGGCATACTTTTAATTCTTAGCAGCTGTCTCTGACAGCAACAGGAGGCTAGGTTTGAGATGTATCAGCTATTTGAGTAACATAATTGTGCATTCGAGACGCTAGCTGCGTCTTCCTCGGTAGTATAGTGGTTAGTACCCCCGCCTGTCACGCGGGAGACCGGGGTTCGATTCCCCGCCGGGGAGACACATCCGATTTTTAATTGCTGCTCTATCACTCGCCGAACTTGGTGTAGGACGTTTGCGGCTACTAGCACCATATCTCTCGCACACAGGCATGTGTGTACAGCGCATCCTCGGTAGTATAGTGGTTAGTATCCCCGCCTGTCACGCGGGAGACCGGGGTTCGATTCCCCGCCGGGGAGATGCGATTTTTATCTCACAAACCTGTTCGAGTGTTGCGCGTATGGGGGTCGTAAGAGCATTAACTTTGCGATCGTGGAGTGTAGTTGGTGCGAAATCTTAAAAAATGCTACATCTTAGGAAGTGGTTCTCGCATTCTTCACACTTCAGAATTACGGGGTTTGCTGTTAACGCTGAATCAAAGCACCCCAGCCGACGCTGTGGGCGTAATAATCGAGCTCGACACAGTCCGCAAAAGAAATAATTTTAGCAGAGCGTGGTTTCGATCCATGGACCTCTGGGTTATGGGCCCAGCACGCTTCCACTGCGCCACTCTGCTGGCTGGGGTTGCGCCGGCTCTGCGCCACGTGACGTGGGACACTTGGAAAGTGTTGTCTGCGTCGCTTTCACACGCCTGTATTTAATTGCGTATCATCTCCTACAGCTCTCAGCTTGACTTGTCTCGACTTTGCTCGACTGACGCTACGCTGACGCTTGCAGGCAGCGATATTTACCACGATCGACTCGACATGCAGCTGCGAGATGCACAGGAGCAACAAAGCACTCCACGATGCGGCGACATACGAAATCCACTGGCCAGCTACGCGTCGGCAACTAACAAAATGCCGACCCTGCCAGGATTCGAACCTGGAATCTTCTGATCCGTAGTCAGACGCGTTATCCGTTGCGCCACAGGGCCAGTGGCAGCATTTCTTTCTACGAGACAAGTGCAATTCGCTAAGAAACGTGTTCTCCATGGCTGAGCAAGCTCCCAAGGAAGGTACCTCTCGTCCAGCTGCGTGGCCGCAGTGCGCCTGCAGAGCTTAGAGCTTGCCACGCATCTGCTCTCGCTGTTCGACAGGTAGCAGAAGGCAAGGCGCGCGTTTTCCCGCGTTTTCTCGACGACCAGAGCCGGTTGATGTGCATGTAAGCGTAGCATATGAAACAAGAATAGCACGAAGCATTGGTAGTCAGGTGCCAAAGTCGCAGTATGGCATCAGGTGGCGATCGTATGTTTCTGTGGCCACCACTGGTTTGCAGCAAAGTGAATACCGCTAACTGAGAGCACTGTGTTGTAGCCCCAGTGGCGCAATTGGTTAGCGCACGGTACTTATAAGGCAGTAGCCGTGAGCAATGCCGGGGTTGTGAGTTCGAGCCTCACCTGGGGCATACTTTTAATTCTTAGCAGCTGTCTCTGACAGCAACAGGAGGCTAGGTTTGAGATGTATCAGCTATTTGAGTAACATAATTGTGCATTCGAGACGCTAGCTGCGTCTTCCTCGGTAGTATAGTGGTTAGTACCCCCGCCTGTCACGCGGGAGACCGGGGTTCGATTCCCCGCCGGGGAGACACATCCGATTTTTAATTGCTGCTCTATCACTCGCCGAACTTGGTGTAGGACGTTTGCGGCTACTAGCACCATATCTCTCGCACACAGGCATGTGTGTACAGCGCATCCTCGGTAGTATAGTGGTTAGTATCCCCGCCTGTCACGCGGGAGACCGGGGTTCGATTCCCCGCCGGGGAGATGCGATTTTTATCTCACAAACCTGTTCTAGTGTTGCGCGTATGGGGGTCGTAAGAGCATAAACTTTGCGATCGTGGAGTGTAGTTGGTGCGAAATCTTAAAAAATGCTACATCTTAGGAAGTGGTTCTCGCATTCTTCACACTTCAGAATTACGGGGTTTGCTGTTAACGCTGAATCAAAGCACCCCAGCCGACGCTGTGGGCGTAATAATCGAGCTCGACACAGTCCGCAAAAGAAATAATTTTAGCAGAGCGTGGTTTCGATCCACGGACCTCTGGGTTATGGGCCCAGCACGCTTCCACTGCGCCACTCTGCTGGCTGGGGTTGCGCCGGCTCTGCGCCACGTGACGTGGGACACTTGGAAAGTGTTGTCTGCGTCGCTTTCACACGCCTGTATTTAATTGCGTATCATCTCCTACAGCTCTCAGCTTGACTTGTCTCGACTTTGCTCGACTGACGCTACGCTGACGCTTGCAGGCAGCGATATTTACCACGATCGACTCGACATGCAGCTGCGAGATGCACAGGAGCAACAAAGCACTCCACGATGCGGCGACATACGAAATCCACTGGCCAGCTACGCGTCGGCAATTAACAAAATGCCGACCCTGCCAGGATTCGAACCTGGAATCTTCTGATCCGTAGTCAGACGCGTTATCCGTTGCGCCACAGGGCCAGTGGCAGCATTTCTTTCTACGAGACAAGTGCAATTCGCTAAGAAACGTGTTCTCCATGGCTGAGCAAGCTCCCAAGGAAGGTACCTCTCGTCCAGCTGCGTGGCCGCAGTGCGCCTGCAGAGCTTAGAGCTTGCCACGCATCTGCTCTCGCTGTTCGACAGGTAGCAGAAGGCAAGGCGCGCGTTTTCCCGCGTTTTCTCGACGACCAGAGCCGGTTGATGTGCATGTAAGCGTAGCATATGAAACAAGAATAGCACGAAGCATTGGTAGTCAGGTGCCAAAGTCGCAGTATGGCATCAGGTGGCGATCGTATGTTTCTGTGGCCACCACTGGTTTGCAGCAAAGTGAATACCGCTAACTGAGAGCACTGTGTTGTAGCCCCAGTGGCGCAATTGGTTAGCGCACGGTACTTATAAGGCAGTAGCCGTGAGCAATGCCGGGGTTGTGAGTTCGAGCCTCACCTGGGGCATACTTTTAATTCTTAGCAGCTGTCTCTGACAGCAACAGGAGGCTAGGTTTGAGATGTATCAGCTATTTGAGTAACATAATTGTGCATTCGAGACGCTAGCTGCGTCTTCCTCGGTAGTATAGTGGTTAGTACCCCCGCCTGTCACGCGGGAGACCGGGGTTCGATTCCCCGCCGGGGAGGCACATCCGATTTTTAATTGCTGCTCTATCACTCGCCGAACTTAGTGTAGGACGTTTGCGGCTACTAGCACCATATCTCTCGCACACAGGCATGTGTGTACAGCGCATCCTCGCTAGTATAGTGGTTAGTATCGCCGCCTGTCACGCGGGAGACCGGGTTTCGATTCCCCGCCGGGGAGATGCGATTTTTATCTCACAAACCTGTTCGAGTGTTGCGCGTATGGGGGTCGTAAGAGCATAAACTTTGCGATCGTGGAGTGTAGTTGGTGCGAAATCTTAAAAAATGCTACATCTTAGGAAGTGGTTCTCGCATTCTTCACACTTCAGAATTACGGGGTTTGCTGTTAACGCTGAATCAAAGCACCCCAGCCGACGCTGTGGGCGTAATAATCGAGCTCGACACAGTCCGCAAAAGAAATAATTTTAGCAGAGCGTGGTTTCGATCCACGGACCTCTGGGTTATGGGCCCAGCACGCTTCCACTGCGCCACTCTGCTGGCTGGGGTTGCGCCGGCTCTGCGCCACGTGACGTGGGACACTTGGAAAGTGTTGTCTGCGTCGCTTTCACACGCCTGTATTTAATTGCGTATCATCTCCTACAGCTCTCAGCTTGACTTGTCTCGACTTTGCTCGACTGACGCTACGCTGACGCTTGCAGGCAGCGATATTTACCACGATCGACTCGACATGCAGCTGCGAGATGCACAGGAGCAACAAAGCACTCCACGATGCGGCGACATACGAAATCCACTGGCCAGCTACGCGTCGGCAACTAACAAAATGCCGACCCTGCCAGGATTCGAACCTGGAATCTTCTGATCCGTAGTCAGACGCGTTATCCGTTGCGCCACAGGGCCAGTGGCAGCATTTCTTTCTACGAGACAAGTGCAATTCGCTAAGAAACGTGTTCTTCATGGCTGAGCAAGCTCCCAAGGAAGGTACCTCTCGTCCAGCTGCGTGGCCGCAGTGCGCCTGCAGAGCTTAGAGCTTGCCACGCATCTGCTCTCGCTGTTCGACAGGTAGCAGAAGGCAAGGCGCGCGTTTTCCCGCGTTTTCTCGACGACCAGAGCCGGTTGATGTGCATGTAAGCTTAGCATATGAAACAAGAATAGCACGAAGCATTGGTAGTCAGGTGCCAAAGTCGCAGTATGGCATCAGGTGGCGATCGTATGTTTCTGTGGCCACCACTGGTTTGCAGCAAAGTGAATACCGCTAACTGAGAGCACTGTGTTGTAGCCCCAGTGGCGCAATTGGTTAGCGCACGGTACTTATAAGGCAGTAGCCGTGAGCAATGCCGGGGTTGTGAGTTCGAGCCTCACCTGGGGCATACTTTTAATTCTTAGCAGCTGTCTCTGACAGCAACAGGAGGCTAGGTTTGAGATGTATCAGCTATTTGAGTAACATAATTGTGCATTCGAGACGCTAGCTGCGTCTTCCTCGGTAGTATAGTGGTTAGTACCCCCGCCTGTCACGCGGGAGACCGGGGTTCGATTCCCCGCCGGGGAGGCACATCCGATTTTTAATTGCTGCTCTATCACTCGCCGAACTTAGTGTAGGACGTTTGCGGCTACTAGCACCATATCTCTCGCACACAGGCATGTGTGTACAGCGCATCCTCGGTAGTATAGTGGTTAGTATCCCCGCCTGTCACGCGGGAGACCGGGTTTCGATTCCCCGCCGGGGAGATGCGATTTTTATCTCACAAACCTGTTCGAGTGTTGCGCGTATGGGGGTCGTAAGAGCATTAACTTTGCGATCGTGGAGTGTAGTTGGTGCGAAATCTTAAAAAATGCTACATCTTAGGAAGTGGTTCTCGCATTCTTCACACTTCAGAATTACGGGGTTTGCTGTTAACGCTGAATCAAAGCACCCCAGCCGACGCTGTGGGCGTAATAATCGAGCTCGACACAGTCCGCAAAAGAAATAATTTTAGCAGAGCGTGGTTTCGATCCACGGACCTCTGGGTTATGGGCCCAGCACGCTTCCACTGCGCCACTCTGCTGGCTGGGGTTGCGCCGGCTCTGCGCCACGTGACGTGGGACACTTGGAAAGTGTTGTCTGCGTCGCTTTCACACGCCTGTATTTAATTGCGTATCATCTCCTACAGCTCTCAGCTTGACTTGTCTCGACTTTGCTCGACTGACGCTACGCTGACGCTTGCAGGCAGCGATATTTACCACGATCGACTCGACATGCAGCTGCGAGATGCACAGGAGCAACAAAGCACTCCACGATGCGGCGACATACGAAATCCACTGGCCAGCTACGCGTCGGCAACTAACAAAATGCCGACCCTGCCAGGATTCGAACCTGGAATCTTCTGATCCGTAGTCAGACGCGTTATCCGTTGCGCCACAGGGCCAGTGGCAGCATTTCTTTCTACGAGACAAGTGCAATTCGCTAAGAAACGTGTTCTCCATGGCTGAGCAAGCTCCCAAGGAAGGTACCTCTCGTCCAGCTGCGTGGCCGCAGTGCGCCTGCAGAGCTTAGAGCTTGCCACGCATCTGCTCTCGCTGTTCGACAGGTAGCAGAAGGCAAGGCGCGCGTTTTCCCGCGTTTTCTCGACGACCAGAGCCGGTTGATGTGCATGTAAGCGTAGCATATGAAACAAGAATAGCACGAAGCATTGGTAGTCAGGTGCCAAAGTCGCAGTATGGCATCAGGTGGCGATCGTATGTTTCTGTGGCCACCACTGGTTTGCAGCAAAGTGAATACCGCTAACTGAGAGCACTGTGTTGTAGCCCCAGTGGCGCAATTGGTTAGCGCACGGTACTTATAAGGCAGTAGCCGTGAGCAATGCCGGGGTTGTGAGTTCGAGCCTCACCTGGGGCATACTTTTAATTCTTAGCAGCTGTCTCTGACAGCAACAGGAGGCTAGGTTTGAGATGTATCAGCTATTTGAGTAACATAATTGTGCATTCGAGACGCTAGCTGCGTCTTCCTCGGTAGTATAGTGGTTAGTACCCCCGCCTGTCACGCGGGAGACCGGGGTTCGATTCCCCGCCGGGGAGGCACATCCGATTTTTAATTGCTGCTCTATCACTCGCCGAACTTAGTGTAGGACGTTTGCGGCTACTAGCACCATATCTCTCGCACACAGGCATGTGTGTACAGCGCATCCTCGGTAGTATAGTGGTTAGTATCCCCGCCTGCCACGCGGGAGACCGGGTTTCGATTCCCCGCCGGGGAGATGCGATTTTTATCTCACAAACCTGTTCGAGTGTTGCGCGTATGGGGGTCGTAAGAGCATTAACTTTGCGATCGTGGAGTGTAGTTGGTGCGAAATCTTAAAAAATGCTACATCTTAGGAAGTGGTTCTCGCATTCTTCACACTTCAGAATTACGGGGTTTGCTGTTAACGCTGAATCAAAGCACCCCAGCCGACGCTGTGGGCGTAATAATCGAGCTCGACACAGTCCGCAAAAGAAATAATTTTAGCAGAGCGTGGTTTCGATCCACGGACCTCTGGGTTATGGGCCCAGCACGCTTCCACTGCGCCACTCTGCTGGCTGGGGTTGCGCCGGCTCTGCGCCACGTGACGTGGGACACTTGGAAAGTGTTGTCTGCGTCGCTTTCACACGCCTGTATTTAATTGCGTATCATCTCCTACAGCTCTCAGCTTGACTTGTCTCGACTTTGCTCGACTGACGCTACGCTGACGCTTGCAGGCAGCGATATTTACCACGATCGACTCGACATGCAGCTGCGAGATGCACAGGAGCAACAAAGCACTCCACGATGCGGCGACATACGAAATCCACTGGCCAGCTACGCGTCGGCAACTAACAAAATGCCGACCCTGCCAGGATTCGAACCTGGAATCTTCTGATCCGTAGTCAGACGCGTTATCCGTTGCGCCACAGGGCCAGTGGCAGCATTTCTTTCTACGAGACAAGTGCAATTCGCTAAGAAACGTGTTCTCCATGGCTGAGCAAGCTCCCAAGGAAGGTACCTCTCGTCCAGCTGCGTGGCCGCAGTGCGCCTGCAGAGCTTAGAGCTTGCCACGCATCTGCTCTCGCTGTTCGACAGGTAGCAGAAGGCAAGGCGCGCGTTTTCCCGCGTTTTCTCGACGACCAGAGCCGGTTGATGTGCATGTAAGCTTAGCATATGAAACAAGAATAGCACGAAGCATTGGTAGTCAGGTGCCAAAGTCGCAGTATGGCATCAGGTGGCGATCGTATGTTTCTGTGGCCACCACTGGTTTGCAGCAAAGTGAATACCGCTAACTGAGAGCACTGTGTTGTAGCCCCAGTGGCGCAATTGGTTAGCGCACGGTACTTATAAGGCAGTAGCCGTGAGCAATGCCGGGGTTGTGAGTTCGAGCCTCACCTGGGGCATACTTTTAATTCTTAGCAGCTGTCTCTGACAGCAACAGGAGGCTAGGTTTGAGATGTATCAGCTATTTGAGTAACATAATTGTGCATTCGAGACGCTAGCTGCGTCTTCCTCGGTAGTATAGTGGTTAGTACCCCCGCCTGTCACGCGGGAGACCGGGGTTCGATTCCCCGCCGGGGAGGCACATCCGATTTTTAATTGCTGCTCTATCACTCGCCGAACTTAGTGTAGGACGTTTGCGGCTACTAGCACCATATCTCTCGCACACAGGCATGTGTGTACAGCGCATCCTCGGTAGTATAGTGGTTAGTATCCCCGCCTGTCACGCGGGAGACCGGGTTTCGATTCCCCGCCGGGGAGATGCGATTTTTATCTCACAAACCTGTTCGAGTGTTGCGCGTATGGGGGTCGTAAGAGCATTAACTTTGCGATCGTGGAGTGTAGTTGGTGCGAAATCTTAAAAAATGCTACATCTTAGGAAGTGGTTCTCGCATTCTTCACACTTCAGAATTACGGGGTTTGCTGTTAACGCTGAATCAAAGCACCCCAGCCGACGCTGTGGGCGTAATAATCGAGCTCGACACAGTCCGCAAAAGAAATAATTTTAGCAGAGCGTGGTTTCGATCCACGGACCTCTGGGTTATGGACCCAGCACGCTTCCACTGCGCCACTCTGCTGGCTGGGGTTGCGCCGGCTCTGCGCCACGTGACGTGGGACACTTGGAAAGTGTTGTCTGCGTCGCTTTCACACGCCTGTATTTAATTGCGTATCATCTCCTACAGCTCTCAGCTTGACTTGTCTCGACTTTGCTCGACTGACGCTACGCTGACGCTTGCAGGCAGCGATATTTACCACGATCGACTCGACATGCAGCTGCGAGATGCACAGGAGCAACAAAGCACTCCACGATGCGGCGACATACGAAATCCACTGGCCAGCTACGCGTCGGCAACTAACAAAATGCCGACCCTGCCAGGATTCGAACCTGGAATCTTCTGATCCGTAGTCAGACGCGTTATCCGTTGCGCCACAGGGCCAGTGGCAGCATTTCTTTCTACGAGACAAGTGCAATTCGCTAAGAAACGTGTTCTCCATGGCTGAGCAAGCTCCCAAGGAAGGTACCTCTCGTCCAGCTGCGTGGCCGCAGTGCGCCTGCAGAGCTTAGAGCTTGCCACGCATCTGCTCTCGCTGTTCGACAGGTAGCAGAAGGCAAGGCGCGCGTTTTCCCGCGTTTTCTCGACGACCAGAGCCGGTTGATGTGCATGTAAGCGTAGCATATGAAACAAGAATAGCACGAAGCATTGGTAGTCAGGTGCCAAAGTCGCAGTATGGCATCAGGTGGCGATCGTATGTTTCTGTGGCCACCACTGGTTTGCAGCAAAGTGAATACCGCTAACTGAGAGCACTGTGTTGTAGCCCCAGTGGCGCAATTGGTTAGCGCACGGTACTTATAAGGCAGTAGCCGTGAGCAATGCCGGGGTTGTGAGTTCGAGCCTCACCTGGGGCATACTTTTAATTCTTAGCAGCTGTCTCTGACAGCAACAGGAGGCTAGGTTTGAGATGTATCAGCTATTTGAGTAACATAATTGTGCATTCGAGACGCTAGCTGCGTCTTCCTCGGTAGTATAGTGGTTAGTACCCCCGCCTGTCACGCGGGAGACCGGGGTTCGATTCCCCGCCGGGGAGGCACATCCGATTTTTAATTGCTGCTCTATCACTCGCCGAACTTAGTGTAGGACGTTTGCGGCTACTAGCACCATATCTCTCGCACACAGGCATGTGTGTACAGCGCATCCTCGGTAGTATAGTGGTTAGTATCCCCGCCTGCCACGCGGGAGACCGGGTTTCGATTCCCCGCCGGGGAGATGCGATTTTTATCTCACAAACCTGTTCGAGTGTTGCGCGTATGGGGGTCGTAAGAGCATTAACTTTGCGATCGTGGAGTGTAGTTGGTGCGAAATCTTAAAAAATGCTACATCTTAGGAAGTGGTTCTCGCATTCTTCACACTTCAGAATTACGGGGTTTGCTGTTAACGCTGAATCAAAGCACCCCAGCCGACGCTGTGGGCGTAATAATCGAGCTCGACACAGTCCGCAAAAGAAATAATTTTAGCAGAGCGTGGTTTCGATCCACGGACCTCTGGGTTATGGGCCCAGCACGCTTCCACTGCGCCACTCTGCTGGCTGGGGTTGCGCCGGCTCTGCGCCACGTGACGTGGGACACTTGGAAAGTGTTGTCTGCGTCGCTTTCACACGCCTGTATTTAATTGCGTATCATCTCCTACAGCTCTCAGCTTGACTTGTCTCGACTTTGCTCGACTGACGCTACGCTGACGCTTGCAGGCAGCGATATTTACCACGATCGACTCGACATGCAGCTGCGAGATGCACAGGAGCAACAAAGCACTCCACGATGCGGCGACATACGAAATCCACTGGCCAGCTACGCGTCGGCAACTAACAAAATGCCGACCCTGCCAGGATTCGAACCTGGAATCTTCTGATCCGTAGTCAGACGCGTTATCCGTTGCGCCACAGGGCCAGTGGCAGCATTTCTTTCTACGAGACAAGTGCAATTCGCTAAGAAACGTGTTCTCCATGGCTGAGCAAGCTCCCAAGGAAGGTACCTCTCGTCCAGCTGCGTGGCCGCAGTGCGCCTGCAGAGCTTAGAGCTTGCCACGCATCTGCTCTCGCTGTTCGACAGGTAGCAGAAGGCAAGGCGCGCGTTTTCCCGCGTTTTCTCGACGACCAGAGCCGGTTGATGTGCATGTAAGCGTAGCATATGAAACAAGAATAGCACGAAGCATTGGTAGTCAGGTGCCAAAGTCGCAGTATGGCATCAGGTGGCGATCGTATGTTTCTGTGGCCACCACTGGTTTGCAGCAAAGTGAATACCGCTAACTGAGAGCACTGTGTTGTAGCCCCAGTGGCGCAATTGGTTAGCGCACGGTACTTATAAGGCAGTAGCCGTGAGCAATGCCGGGGTTGTGAGTTCGAGCCTCACCTGGGGCATACTTTTAATTCTTAGCAGCTGTCTCTGACAGCAACAGGAGGCTAGGTTTGAGATGTATCAGCTATTTGAGTAACATAATTGTGCATTCGAGACGCTAGCTGCGTCTTCCTCGGTAGTATAGTGGTTAGTACCCCCGCCTGTCACGCGGGAGACCGGGGTTCGATTCCCCGCCGGGGAGGCACATCCGATTTTTAATTGCTGCTCTATCACTCGCCGAACTTAGTGTAGGACGTTTGCGGCTACTAGCACCATATCTCTCGCACACAGGCATGTGTGTACAGCGCATCCTCGGTAGTATAGTGGTTAGTATCCCCGCCTGTCACGCGGGAGACCGGGGTTCGATTCCCCGCCGGGGAGATGCGATTTTTATCTCACAAACCTGTTCGAGTGTTGCGCGTATGGGGGTCGTAAGAGCATTAACTTTGCGATCGTGGAGTGTAGTTGGTGCGAAATCTTAAAAAATGCTACATCTTAGGAAGTGGTTCTCGCATTCTTCACACTTCAGAATTACGGGGTTTGCTGTTAACGCTGAATCAAAGCACCCCAGCCGACGCTGTGGGCGTAATAATCGAGCTCGACACAGTCCGCAAAAGAAATAATTTTAGCAGAGCGTGGTTTCGATCCACGGACCTCTGTGTTATGGACCCAGCACGCTTCCACTGCGCCACTCTGCTGGCTGGGGTTGTGCCGGCTCTGCGCCACGTGACGTGGGACACTTGGAAAGTGTTGTCTGCGTCGCTTTCACACGCCTGTATTTAATTGCGTATCATCTCCTACAGCTCTCAGCTTGACTTGTCTCGACTTTGCTCGACTGACGCTACGCTGACGCTTGCAGGCAGCGATATTTACCACGATCGACTCGACATGCAGCTGCGAGATGCACAGGAGCAACAAAGCACTCCACGATGCGGCGACATACGAAATCCACTGGCCAGCTACGCGTCGGCAACTAACAAAATGCCGACCCTGCCAGGATTCGAACCTGGAATCTTCTGATCCGTAGTCAGACGCGTTATCCGTTGCGCCACAGGGCCAGTGGCAGCATTTCTTTCTACGAGACAAGTGCAATTCGCTAAGAAACGTGTTCTCCATGGCTGAGCAAGCTCCCAAGGAAGGTACCTCTCGTCCAGCTGCGTGGCCGCAGTGCGCCTGCAGAGCTTAGAGCTTGCCACGCATCTGCTCTCGCTGTTCGACAGGTAGCAGAAGGCAAGGCGCGCGTTTTCCCGCGTTTTCTCGACGACCAGAGCCGGTTGATGTGCATGTAAGCGTAGCATATGAAACAAGAATAGCACGAAGCATTGGTAGTCAGGTGCCAAAGTCGCAGTATGGCATCAGGTGGCGATCGTATGTTTCTGTGGCCACCACTGGTTTGCAGCAAAGTGAATACCGCTAACTGAGAGCACTGTGTTGTAGCCCCAGTGGCGCAATTGGTTAGCGCACGGTACTTATAAGGCAGTAGCCGTGAGCAATGCCGGGGTTGTGAGTTCGAGCCTCACCTGGGGCATACTTTTAATTCTTAGCAGCTGTCTCTGTCAGCAACAGGAGGCTAGGTTTGAGATGTATCAGCTATTTGAGTAACATAATTGTGCATTCGAGACGCTAGCTGCGTCTTCCTCGGTAGTATAGTGGTTAGTACCCCCGCCTGTCACGCGGGAGACCGGGGTTCGATTCCCCGCCGGGGAGGCACATCCGATTTTTAATTGCTGCTCTATCACTCGCCGAACTTAGTGTAGGACGTTTGCGGCTACTAGCACCATATCTCTCGCACACAGGCATGTGTGTACAGCGCATCCTCGGTAGTATAGTGGTTAGTATCCCCGCCTGTCACGCGGGAGACCGGGGTTCGATTCCCCGTCGGGGAGATGCGATTTTTATCTCACAAACCTGTTCGAGTGTTGCGCGTATGGGGGTCGTAAGAGCATTAACTTTGCGATCGTGGAGTGTAGTTGGTGCGAAATCTTAAAAAATGCTACATCTTAGGAAGTGGTTCTCGCATTCTTCACACTTCAGAATTACGGGGTTTGCTGTTAACGCTGAATCAAAGCACCCCAGCCGACGCTGTGGGCGTAATAATCGAGCTCGACACAGTCCGCAAAAGAAATAATTTTAGCAGAGCGTGGTTTCGATCCACGGACCTCTGTGTTATGGACCCAGCACGCTTCCACTGCGCCACTCTGCTGGCTGGGGTTGTGCCGGCTCTGCGCCACGTGACGTGGGACACTTGGAAAGTGTTGTCTGCGTCGCTTTCACACGCCTGTATTTAATTGCGTATCATCTCCTACAGCTCTCAGCTTGACTTGTCTCGACTTTGCTCGACTGACGCTACGCTGACGCTTGCAGGCAGCGATATTTACCACGATCGACTCGACATGCAGCTGCGAGATGCACAGGAGCAACAAAGCACTCCACGATGCGGCGACATACGAAATCCACTGGCCAGCTACGCGTCGGCAACTAACAAAATGCCGACCCTGCCAGGATTCGAACCTGGAATCTTCTGATCCGTAGTCAGACGCGTTATCCGTTGCGCCACAGGGCCAGTGGCAGCATTTCTTTCTACGAGACAAGTGCAATTCGCTAAGAAACGTGTTCTCCATGGCTGAGCAAGCTCCCAAGGAAGGTACCTCTCGTCCAGCTGCGTGGCCGCAGTGCGCCTGCAGAGCTTAGAGCTTGCCACGCATCTGCTCTCGCTGTTCGACAGGTAGCAGAAGGCAAGGCGCGCGTTTTCCCGCGTTTTCTCGACGACCAGAGCCGGTTGATGTGCATGTAAGCGTAGCATATGAAACAAGAATAGCACGAAGCATTGGTAGTCAGGTGCCAAAGTCGCAGTATGGCATCAGGTGGCGATCGTATGTTTCTGTGGCCACCACTGGTTTGCAGCAAAGTGAATACCGCTAACTGAGAGCACTGTGTTGTAGCCCCAGTGGCGCAATTGGTTAGCGCACGGTACTTATAAGGCAGTAGCCGTGAGCAATGCCGGGGTTGTGAGTTCGAGCCTCACCTGGGGCATACTTTTAATTCTTAGCAGCTGTCTCTGACAGCAACAGGAGGCTAGGTTTGAGATGTATCAGCTATTTGAGTAACATAATTGTGCATTCGAGACGCTAGCTGCGTCTTCCTCGGTAGTATAGTGGTTAGTACCCCCGCCTGTCACGCGGGAGACCGGGGTTCGATTCCCCGCCGGGGAGGCACATCCGATTTTTAATTGCTGCTCTATCACTCGCCGAACTTAGTGTAGGACGTTTGCGGCTACTAGCACCATATCTCTCGCACACAGGGATGTGTGTACAGCGCATCCTCGGTAGGATAGTGGTTAGTATCCCCGCCTGTCACGCTGGAGACCGGGGTTCGATTCCCCGCCGTGGAGGTGCGTTTTTTATCTCACAAACCTGTTCGAGTGTTGCGCGTATGGGGGTCGTAAGAGCATTAACTTTGCGATCGTGGAGTGTAGTTGGTGCGAAATCTTAAAAAATGCTACATCTTAGGAAGTGGTTCTCGCATTCTTCACACTTCAGAATTACGGGGTTTGCTGTTAACGCTGAATCAAAGCACCCCAGCCGACGCTGTGGGCGTAATAATCGAGCTCGACACAGTCCGCAAAAGAAATAATTTTAGCAGAGCGTGGTTTCGATCCACGGACCTCTGGGTTATGGACCCAGCACGCTTCCACTGCGCCACTCTGCTGGCTGGGGTTGCGCCGGCTCTGCGCCACGTGACGTGGGACACTTGGAAAGTGTTGTCTGCGTCGCTTTCACACGCCTGTATTTAATTGCGTATCATCTCCTACAGCTCTCAGCTTGACTTGTCTCGACTTTGCTCGACTGACGCTACGCTGACGCTTGCAGGCAGCGATATTTACCACGATCGACTCGACATGCAGCTGCGAGATGCACAGGAGCAACAAAGCACTCCACGATGCGGCGACATACGAAATCCACTGGCCAGCTACGCGTCGGCAACTAACAAAATGCCGACCCTGCCAGGATTCGAACCTGGAATCTTCTGATCCGTAGTCAGACGCGTTATCCGTTGCGCCACAGGGCCAGTGGCAGCATTTCTTTCTACGAGACAAGTGCAATTCGCTAAGAAACGTGTTCTCCATGGCTGAGCAAGCTCCCAAGGAAGGTACCTCTCGTCCAGCTGCGTGGCCGCAGTGCGCCTGCAGAGCTTAGAGCTTGCCACGCATCTGCTCTCGCTGTTCGACAGGTAGCAGAAGGCAAGGCGCGCGTTTTCCCGCGTTTTCTCGACGACCAGAGCCGGTTGATGTGCATGTAAGCGTAGCATATGAAACAAGAATAGCACGAAGCATTGGTAGTCAGGTGCCAAAGTCGCAGTATGGCATCAGGTGGCGATCGTATGTTTCTGTGGCCACCACTGGTTTGCAGCAAAGTGAATACCGCTAACTGAGAGCACTGTGTTGTAGCCCCAGTGGCGCAATTGGTTAGCGCACGGTACTTATAAGGCAGTAGCCGTGAGCAATGCCGGGGTTGTGAGTTCGAGCCTCACCTGGGGCATACTTTTAATTCTTAGCAGCTGTCTCTGTCAGCAACAGGAGGCTAGGTTTGAGATGTATCAGCTATTTGAGTAACATAATTGTGCATTCGAGACGCTAGCTGCGTCTTCCTCGGTAGTATAGTGGTTAGTACCCCCGCCTGTCACGCGGGAGACCGGGGTTCGATTCCCCGCCGGGGAGGCACATCCGATTTTTAATTGCTGCTCTATCACTCGCCGAACTTAGTGTAGGACGTTTGCGGCTACTAGCACCATATCTCTCGCACACAGGCATGTGTGTACAGCGCATCCTCGGTAGTATAGTGGTTAGTATCCCCGCCTGTCACGCGGGAGACCGGGGTTCGATTCCCCGTCGGGGAGATGCGATTTTTATCTCACAAACCTGTTCGAGTGTTGCGCGTATGGGGGTCGTAAGAGCATTAACTTTGCGATCGTGGAGTGTAGTTGGTGCGAAATCTTAAAAAATGCTACATCTTAGGAAGTGGTTCTCGCATTCTTCACACTTCAGAATTACGGGGTTTGCTGTTAACGCTGAATCAAAGCACCCCAGCCGACGCTGTGGGCGTAATAATCGAGCTCGACACAGTCCGCAAAAGAAATAATTTTAGCAGAGCGTGGTTTCGATCCACGGACCTCTGTGTTATGGACCCAGCACGCTTCCACTGCGCCACTCTGCTGGCTGGGGTTGTGCCGGCTCTGCGCCACGTGACGTGGGACACTTGGAAAGTGTTGTCTGCGTCGCTTTCACACGCCTGTATTTAATTGCGTATCATCTCCTACAGCTCTCAGCTTGACTTGTCTCGACTTTGCTCGACTGACGCTACGCTGACGCTTGCAGGCAGCGATATTTACCACGATCGACTCGACATGCAGCTGCGAGATGCACAGGAGCAACAAAGCACTCCACGATGCGGCGACATACGAAATCCACTGGCCAGCTACGCGTCGGCAACTAACAAAATGCCGACCCTGCCAGGATTCGAACCTGGAATCTTCTGATCCGTAGTCAGACGCGTTATCCGTTGCGCCACAGGGCCAGTGGCAGCATTTCTTTCTACGAGACAAGTGCAATTCGCTAAGAAACGTGTTCTCCATGGCTGAGCAAGCTCCCAAGGAAGGTACCTCTCGTCCAGCTGCGTGGCCGCAGTGCGCCTGCAGAGCTTAGAGCTTGCCACGCATCTGCTCTCGCTGTTCGACAGGTAGCAGAAGGCAAGGCGCGCGTTTTCCCGCGTTTTCTCGACGACCAGAGCCGGTTGATGTGCATGTAAGCGTAGCATATGAAACAAGAATAGCACGAAGCATTGGTAGTCAGGTGCCAAAGTCGCAGTATGGCATCAGGTGGCGATCGTATGTTTCTGTGGCCACCACTGGTTTGCAGCAAAGTGAATACCGCTAACTGAGAGCACTGTGTTGTAGCCCCAGTGGCGCAATTGGTTAGCGCACGGTACTTATAAGGCAGTAGCCGTGAGCAATGCCGGGGTTGTGAGTTCGAGCCTCACCTGGGGCATACTTTTAATTCTTAGCAGCTGTCTCTGACAGCAACAGGAGGCTAGGTTTGAGATGTATCAGCTATTTGAGTAACATAATTGTGCATTCGAGACGCTAGCTGCGTCTTCCTCGGTAGTATAGTGGTTAGTACCCCCGCCTGTCACGCGGGAGACCGGGGTTCGATTCCCCGCCGGGGAGGCACATCCGATTTTTAATTGCTGCTCTATCACTCGCCGAACTTAGTGTAGGACGTTTGCGGCTACTAGCACCATATCTCTCGCACACAGGGATGTGTGTACAGCGCATCCTCGGTAGGATAGTGGTTAGTATCCCCGCCTGTCACGCTGGAGACCGGGGTTCGATTCCCCGCCGTGGAGGTGCGTTTTTTATCTCACAAACCTGTTCGAGTGTTGCGCGTATGGGGGTCGTAAGAGCATTAACTTTGCGATCGTGGAGTGTAGTTGGTGCGAAATCTTAAAAAATGCTACATCTTAGGAAGTGGTTCTCGCATTCTTCACACTTCAGAATTACGGGGTTTGCTGTTAACGCTGAATCAAAGCACCCCAGCCGACGCTGTGGGCGTAATAATCGAGCTCGACACAGTCCGCAAAAGAAATAATTTTAGCAGAGCGTGGTTTCGATCCACGGACCTCTGGGTTATGGACCCAGCACGCTTCCACTGCGCCACTCTGCTGGCTGGGGTTGCGCCGGCTCTGCGCCACGTGACGTGGGACACTTGGAAAGTGTTGTCTGCGTCGCTTTCACACGCCTGTATTTAATTGCGTATCATCTCCTACAGCTCTCAGCTTGACTTGTCTCGACTTTGCTCGACTGACGCTACGCTGACGCTTGCAGGCAGCGATATTTACCACGATCGACTCGACATGCAGCTGCGAGATGCACAGGAGCAACAAAGCACTCCACGATGCGGCGACATACGAAATCCACTGGCCAGCTACGCGTCGGCAACTAACAAAATGCCGACCCTGCCAGGATTCGAACCTGGAATCTTCTGATCCGTAGTCAGACGCGTTATCCGTTGCGCCACAGGGCCAGTGGCAGCATTTCTTTCTACGAGACAAGTGCAATTCGCTAAGAAACGTGTTCTCCATGGCTGAGCAAGCTCCCAAGGAAGGTACCTCTCGTCCAGCTGCGTGGCCGCAGTGCGCCTGCAGAGCTTAGAGCTTGCCACGCATCTGCTCTCGCTGTTCGACAGGTAGCAGAAGGCAAGGCGCGCGTTTTCCCGCGTTTTCTCGACGACCAGAGCCGGTTGATGTGCATGTAAGCGTAGCATATGAAACAAGAATAGCACGAAGCATTGGTAGTCAGGTGCCAAAGTCGCAGTATGGCATCAGGTGGCGATCGTATGTTTCTGTGGCCACCACTGGTTTGCAGCAAAGTGAATACCGCTAACTGAGAGCACTGTGTTGTAGCCCCAGTGGCGCAATTGGTTAGCGCACGGTACTTATAAGGCAGTAGCCGTGAGCAATGCCGGGGTTGTGAGTTCGAGCCTCACCTGGGGCATACTTTTAATTCTTAGCAGCTGTCTCTGACAGCAACAGGAGGCTAGGTTTGAGATGTATCAGCTATTTGAGTAACATAATTGTGCATTCGAGACGCTAGCTGCGTCTTCCTCGGTAGTATAGTGGTTAGTACCCCCGCCTGTCACGCGGGAGACCGGGGTTCGATTCCCCGCCGGGGAGGCACATCCGATTTTTAATTGCTGCTCTATCACTCGCCGAACTTAGTGTAGGACGTTTGCGGCTACTAGCACCATATCTCTCGCACACAGGGATGTGTGTACAGCGCATCCTCGGTAGGATAGTGGTTAGTATCCCCGCCTGTCACGCTGGAGACCGGGGTTCGATTCCCCGCCGTGGAGGTGCGTTTTTTATCTCACAAACCTGTTCGAGTGTTGCGCGTATGGGGGTCGTAAGAGCATTAACTTTGCGATCGTGGAGTGTAGTTGGTGCGAAATCTTAAAAAATGCTACATCTTAGGAAGTGGTTCTCGCATTCTTCACACTTCAGAATTACGGGGTTTGCTGTTAACGCTGAATCAAAGCACCCCAGCCGACGCTGTGGGCGTAATAATCGAGCTCGACACAGTCCGCAAAAGAAATAATTTTAGCAGAGCGTGGTTTCGATCCACGGACCTCTGGGTTATGGGCCCAGCACGCTTCCACTGCGCCACTCTGCTGGCTGGGGTTGCGCCGGCTCTGCGCCACGTGACGTGGGACACTTGGAAAGTGTTGTCTGCGTCGCTTTCACACGCCTGTATTTAATTGCGTATCATCTCCTACAGCTCTCAGCTTGACTTGTCTCGACTTTGCTCGACTGACGCTACGCTGACGCTTGCAGGCAGCGATATTTACCACGATCGACTCGACATGCAGCTGCGAGATGCACAGGAGCAACAAAGCACTCCACGATGCGGCGACATACGAAATCCACTGGCCAGCTACGCGTCGGCAACTAACAAAATGCCGACCCTGCCAGGATTCGAACCTGGAATCTTCTGATCCGTAGTCAGACGCGTTATCCGTTGCGCCACAGGGCCAGTGGCAGCATTTCTTTCTACGAGACAAGTGCAATTCGCTAAGAAACGTGTTCTCCATGGCTGAGCAAGCTCCCAAGGAAGGTACCTCTCGTCCAGCTGCGTGGCCGCAGTGCGCCTGCAGAGCTTAGAGCTTGCCACGCATCTGCTCTCGCTGTTCGACAGGTAGCAGAAGGCAAGGCGCGCGTTTTCCCGCGTTTTCTCGACGACCAGAGCCGGTTGATGTGCATGTAAGCGTAGCATATGAAACAAGAATAGCACGAAGCATTGGTAGTCAGGTGCCAAAGTCGCAGTATGGCATCAGGTGGCGATCGTATGTTTCTGTGGCCACCACTGGTTTGCAGCAAAGTGAATACCGCTAACTGAGAGCACTGTGTTGTAGCCCCAGTGGCGCAATTGGTTAGCGCACGGTACTTATAAGGCAGTAGCCGTGAGCAATGCCGGGGTTGTGAGTTCGAGCCTCACCTGGGGCATACTTTTAATTCTTAGCAGCTGTCTCTGACAGCAACAGGAGGCTAGGTTTGAGATGTATCAGCTATTTGAGTAACATAATTGTGCATTCGAGACGCTAGCTGCGTCTTCCTCGGTAGTATAGTGGTTAGTACCCCCGCCTGTCACGCGGGAGACCGGGGTTCGATTCCCCGCCGGGGAGGCACATCCGATTTTTAATTGCTGCTCTATCACTCGCCGAACTTAGTGTAGGACGTTTGCGGCTACTAGCACCATATCTCTCGCACACAGGGATGTGTGTACAGCGCATCCTCGGTAGGATAGTGGTTAGTATCCCCGCCTGTCACGCTGGAGACCGGGGTTCGATTCCCCGCCGTGGAGGTGCGTTTTTTATCTCACAAACCTGTTCGAGTGTTGCGCGTATGGGGGTCGTAAGAGCATTAACTTTGCGATCGTGGAGTGTAGTTGGTGCGAAATCTTAAAAAATGCTACATCTTAGGAAGTGGTTCTCGCATTCTTCACACTTCAGAATTACGGGGTTTGCTGTTAACGCTGAATCAAAGCACCCCAGCCGACGCTGTGGGCGTAATAATCGAGCTCGACACAGTCCGCAAAAGAAATAATTTTAGCAGAGCGTGGTTTCGATCCACGGACCTCTGGGTTATGGGCCCAGCACGCTTCCACTGCGCCACTCTGCTGGCTGGGGTTGCGCCGGCTCTGCGCCACGTGACGTGGGACACTTGGAAAGTGTTGTCTGCGTCGCTTTCACACGCCTGTATTTAATTGCGTATCATCTCCTACAGCTCTCAGCTTGACTTGTCTCGACTTTGCTCGACTGACGCTACGCTGACGCTTGCAGGCAGCGATATTTACCACGATCGACTCGACATGCAGCTGCGAGATGCACAGGAGCAACAAAGCACTCCACGATGCGGCGACATACGAAATCCACTGGCCAGCTACGCGTCGGCAACTAACAAAATGCCGACCCTGCCAGGATTCGAACCTGGAATCTTCTGATCCGTAGTCAGACGCGTTATCCGTTGCGCCACAGGGCCAGTGGCAGCATTTCTTTCTACGAGACAAGTGCAATTCGCTAAGAAACGTGTTCTCCATGGCTGAGCAAGCTCCCAAGGAAGGTACCTCTCGTCCAGCTGCGTGGCCGCAGTGCGCCTGCAGAGCTTAGAGCTTGCCACGCATCTGCTCTCGCTGTTCGACAGGTAGCAGAAGGCAAGGCGCGCGTTTTCCCGCGTTTTCTCGACGACCAGAGCCGGTTGATGTGCATGTAAGCGTAGCATATGAAACAAGAATAGCACGAAGCATTGGTAGTCAGGTGCCAAAGTCGCAGTATGGCATCAGGTGGCGATCGTATGTTTCTGTGGCCACCACTGGTTTGCAGCAAAGTGAATACCGCTAACTGAGAGCACTGTGTTGTAGCCCCAGTGGCGCAATTGGTTAGCGCACGGTACTTATAAGGCAGTAGCCGTGAGCAATGCCGGGGTTGTGAGTTCGAGCCTCACCTGGGGCATACTTTTAATTCTTAGCAGCTGTCTCTGACAGCAACAGGAGGCTAGGTTTGAGATGTATCAGCTATTTGAGTAACATAATTGTGCATTCGAGACGCTAGCTGCGTCTTCCTCGGTAGTATAGTGGTTAGTACCCCCGCCTGTCACGCGGGAGACCGGGGTTCGATTCCCCGCCGGGGAGGCACATCCGATTTTTAATTGCTGCTCTATCACTCGCCGAACTTAGTGTAGGACGTTTGCGGCTACTAGCACCATATCTCTCGCACACAGGGATGTGTGTACAGCGCATCCTCGGTAGGATAGTGGTTAGTATCCCCGCCTGTCACGCTGGAGACCGGGGTTCGATTCCCCGCCGTGGAGGTGCGTTTTTTATCTCACAAACCTGTTCGAGTGTTGCGCGTATGGGGGTCGTAAGAGCATTAACTTTGCGATCGTGGAGTGTAGTTGGTGCGAAATCTTAAAAAATGCTACATCTTAGGAAGTGGTTCTCGCATTCTTCACACTTCAGAATTACGGGGTTTGCTGTTAACGCTGAATCAAAGCACCCCAGCCGACGCTGTGGGCGTAATAATCGAGCTCGACACAGTCCGCAAAAGAAATAATTTTAGCAGAGCGTGGTTTCGATCCACGGACCTCTGGGTTATGGGCCCAGCACGCTTCCACTGCGCCACTCTGCTGGCTGGGGTTGCGCCGGCTCTGCGCCACGTGACGTGGGACACTTGGAAAGTGTTGTCTGCGTCGCTTTCACACGCCTGTATTTAATTGCGTATCATCTCCTACAGCTCTCAGCTTGACTTGTCTCGACTTTGCTCGACTGACGCTACGCTGACGCTTGCAGGCAGCGATATTTACCACGATCGACTCGACATGCAGCTGCGAGATGCACAGGAGCAACAAAGCACTCCACGATGCGGCGACATACGAAATCCACTGGCCAGCTACGCGTCGGCAACTAACAAAATGCCGACACTGCCAGGATTCGAACCTGGAATCTTCTGATCCGTAGTCAGACGCGTTATCCGTTGCGCCACAGGGCCAGTGGCAGCATTTCTTTCTACGAGACAAGTGCAATTCGCTAAGAAACGTGTTCTCCATGGCTGAGCAAGCTCCCAAGGAAGGTACCTCTCGTCCAGCTGCGTGGCCGCAGTGCGCCTGCAGAGCTTAGAGCTTGCCACGCATCTGCTCTCGCTGTTCGACAGGTAGCAGAAGGCAAGGCGCGCGTTTTCCCGCGTTTTCTCGACGACCAGAGCCGGTTGATGTGCATGTAAGCGTAGCATATGAAACAAGAATAGCACGAAGCATTGGTAGTCAGGTGCCAAAGTCGCAGTATGGCATCAGGTGGCGATCGTATGTTTCTGTGGCCACCACTGGTTTGCAGCAAAGTGAATACCGCTAACTGAGAGCACTGTGTTGTAGCCCCAGTGGCGCAATTGGTTAGCGCACGGTACTTATAAGGCAGTAGCCGTGAGCAATGCCGGGGTTGTGAGTTCGAGCCTCACCTGGGGCATACTTTTAATCCTTAGCAGCTGTCTCTGACAGCAACAGGAGGCTAGGTTTGAGATGTATCAGCTATTTGAGTAACATAATTGTGCATTCGAGACGCTAGCTGCGTCTTCCTCGGTAGTATAGTGGTTAGTACCCCCGCCTGTCACGCGGGAGACCGGGGTTCGATTCCCCGCCGGGGAGGCACATCCGATTTTTAATTGCTGCTCTATCACTCGCCGAACTTAGTGTAGGACGTTTGCGGCTACTAGCACCATATCTCTCGCACACAGGGATGTGTGTACAGCGCATCCTCGGTAGGATAGTGGTTAGTATCCCCGCCTGTCACGCTGGAGACCGGGTTCGATTCCCCGCCGTGGAGGTGCGTTTTTTATCTCACAAACCTGTTCGAGTGTTGCGCGTATGGGGGTCGTAAGAGCATTAACTTTGCGATCGTGGAGTGTAGTTGGTGCGAAATCTTAAAAAATGCTACATCTTAGGAAGTGGTTCTCGCATTCTTCACACTTCAGAATTACGGGGTTTGCTGTTAACGCTGAATCAAAGCACCCCAGCCGACGCTGTGGGCGTAATAATCGAGCTCGACACAGTCCGCAAAAGAAATAATTTTAGCAGAGCGTGGTTTCGATCCACGGACCTCTGGGTTATGGACCCAGCACGCTTCCACTGCGCCACTCTGCTGGCTGGGGTTGCGCCGGCTCTGCGCCACGTGACGTGGGACACTTGGAAAGTGTTGTCTGCGTCGCTTTCACACGCCTGTATTTAATTGCGTATCATCTCCTACAGCTCTCAGCTTGACTTGTCTCGACTTTGCTCGACTGACGCTACGCTGACGCTTGCAGGCAGCGATATTTACCACGATCGACTCGACATGCAGCTGCGAGATGCACAGGAGCAACAAAGCACTCCACGATGCGGCGACATACGAAATCCACTGGCCAGCTACGCGTCGGCAACTAACAAAATGCCGACCCTGCCAGGATTCGAACCTGGAATCTTCTGATCCGTAGTCAGACGCGTTATCCGTTGCGCCACAGGGCCAGTGGCAGCATTTCTTTCTACGAGACAAGTGCAATTCGCTAAGAAACGTGTTCTCCATGGCTGAGCAAGCTCCCAAGGAAGGTACCTCTCGTCCAGCTGCGTGGCCGCAGTGCGCCTGCAGAGCTTAGAGCTTGCCACGCATCTGCTCTCGCTGTTCGACAGGTAGCAGAAGGCAAGGCGCGCGTTTTCCCGCGTTTTCTCGACGACCAGAGCCGGTTGATGTGCACGTAAGCGTAGCATATGAAACAAGAATAGCACGAAGCATTGGTAGTCAGGTGCCAAAGTCGCAGTATGGCATCAGGTGGCGATCGTATGTTTCTGTGGCCACCACTGGTTTGCAGCAAAGTGAACACCGCTAACTGAGAGCACTGTGTTGCAGCCCCAGTGGCGCAATTGGTTAGCGCACGGTACTTATAAGGCAGTAGCCGTGAGCAATGCCGGGGTTGTGAGTTCGAGCCTCACCTGGGGCATACTTTTAATTCTTAGCAGCTGTCTCTGACAGCAACAGGAGGCTAGGTTTGAGATGTATCAGCTATTTGAGTAACATAATTGTGCATTCGAGACGCTAGATGCGTCTTCCTCGGTAGTATAGTGGTTAGTATCCCCGCCTGTCACGCGGGAGACCGGGGTTCGATTCCCCGCCGGGGAGGCACATCCGATTTTTAATTGCTGCTCTATCACTCGCCGAACTTAGTGTAGGACGTTTGCGGCTACTAGCACCATATCTCTCACACACAGGCATGTGTGTACAGCGCATCCTCGGTAGTATAGTGGTTAGTATCCCCGCCTGTCACGCGGGAGACCGGGGTTCGATTCCCCGCCGGGGAGATGCGATTTTTATCTCACAAACCTGTTCGAGTGTTGCGCGTATGGGGGTCGTAAGAGCATTAACTTTGCGATCGTGGAGTGTAGTTGGTGCGAAATCTTAAAAAATGCTACATCTTAGGAAGTGGTTCTCGCATTCTTCACACTTCAGAATTACGGGGTTTGCTGTTAACGCTGAATCAAAGCACCCCAGCCGACGCTGTGGGCGTAATAATCGAGCTCGACACAGTCCGCAAAAGAAATAATTTTAGCAGAGCGTGGTTTCGATCCACGGACCTCTGGGTTATGGGCCCAGCACGCTTCCACTGCGCCACTCTGCTGGCTGGGGTTGCGCCGGCTCTGCGCCACGTGACGTGGGACACTGGGAAAGTGTTGTCTGCGTCGCTTTCACACGCCTGTATTTAATTGCGTATCATCTCCTACAGCTCTCAGCTTGACTTGTCTCGACTTTGCTCGACTGACGCTACGCTGACGCTTGCAGGCAGCGATATTTACCACGATCGACTCGACATGCAGCTGCGAGATGCACAGGAGCAACAAAGCACTCCACGATGCGGCGACATACGAAATCCACTGGCCAGCTACGCGTCGGCAACTAACAAAATGCCGACCCTGCCAGGATTCGAACCTGGAATCTTCTGATCCGTAGTCAGACGCGTTATCCGTTGCGCCACAGGGCCAGTGGCAGCATTTCTTTCTACGAGACAAGTGCAATTCGCTAAGAAACGTGTTCTCCATGGCTGAGCAAGCTCCCAAGGAAGGTACCTCTCGTCCAGCTGCGTGGCCGCAGTGCGCCTGCAGAGCTTAGAGCTTGCCACGCATCTGCTCTCGCTGTTCGACAGGTAGCAGAAGGCAAGGCGCGCGTTTTCCCGCGTTTTCTCGACGACCAGAGCCGGTTGATGTGCATGTAAGCGTAGCATATGAAACAAGAATAGCACGAAGCATTGGTAGTCAGGTGCCAAAGTCGCAGTATGGCATCAGGTGGCGATCGTATGTTTCTGTGGCCACCACTGGTTTGCAGCAAAGTGAATACCGCTAACTGAGAGCACTGTGTTGTAGCCCCAGTGGCGCAATTGGTTAGCGCACGGTACTTATAAGGCAGTAGCCGTGAGCAATGCCGGGGTTGTGAGTTCGAGCCTCACCTGGGGCATACTTTTAATTCTTAGCAGCTGTCTCTGACAGCAACAGGAGGCTAGGTTTGAGATGTATCAGCTATTTGAGTAACATAATTGTGCATTCGAGACGCTAGCTGCGTCTTCCTCGGTAGTATAGTGGTTAGTACCCCCGCCTGTCACGCGGGAGACCGGGGTTCGATTCCCCGCCGGGGAGGCACATCCGACTTTTAATTGCTGCTCTATCACTCGCCGAACTTAGTGTAGGACGTTTGCGGCTACTAGCACCATATCTCTCGCACACAGGGATGTGTGTACAGCGCATCCTCGGTAGGATAGTGGTTAGTATCCCCGCCTGTCACGCTGGAGACCGGGGTTCGATTCCCCGCCGTGGAGGTGCGTTTTTTATCTCACAAACCTGTTCGAGTGTTGCGCGTATGGGGGTCGTAAGAGCATTAACTTTGCGATCGTGGAGTGTAGTTGGTGCGAAATCTTAAAAAATGCTACATCTTAGGAAGTGGTTCTCGCATTCTTCACACTTCAGAATTACGGGGTTTGCTGTTAACGCTGAATCAAAGCACCCCAGCCGACGCTGTGGGCGTAATAATCGAGCTCGACACAGTCCGCAAAAGAAATAATTTTAGCAGAGCGTGGTTTCGATCCACGGACCTCTGGGTTATGGACCCAGCACGCTTCCACTGCGCCACTCTGCTGGCTGGGGTTGCGCCGGCTCTGCGCCACGTGACGTGGGACACTTGGAAAGTGTTGTCTGCGTCGCTTTCACACGCCTGTATTTAATTGCGTATCATCTCCTACAGCTCTCAGCTTGACTTGTCTCGACTTTGCTCGACTGACGCTACGCTGACGCTTGCAGGCAGCGATATTTACCACGATCGACTCGACATGCAGCTGCGAGATGCACAGGAGCAACAAAGCACTCCACGATGCGGCGACATACGAAATCCACTGGCCAGCTACGCGTCGGCAACTAACAAAATGCCGACACTGCCAGGATTCGAACCTGGAATCTTCTGATCCGTAGTCAGACGCGTTATCCGTTGCGCCACAGGGCCAGTGGCAGCATTTCTTTCTACGAGACAAGTGCAATTCGCTAAGAAACGTGTTCTCCATGGCTGAGCAAGCTCCCAAGGAAGGTACCTCTCGTCCAGCTGCGTGGCCGCAGTGCGCCTGCAGAGCTTAGAGCTTGCCACGCATCTGCTCTCGCTGTTCGACAGGTAGCAGAAGGCAAGGCGCGCGTTTTCCCGCGTTTTCTCGACGACCAGAGCCGGTTGATGTGCATGTAAGCGTAGCATATGAAACAAGAATAGCACGAAGCATTGGTAGTCAGGTGCCAAAGTCGCAGTATGGCATCAGGTGGCGATCGTATGTTTCTGTGGCCACCACTGGTTTGCAGCAAAGTGAATACCGCTAACTGAGAGCACTGTGTTGTAGCCCCAGTGGCGCAATTGGTTAGCGCACGGTACTTATAAGGCAGTAGCCGTGAGCAATGCCGGGGTTGTGAGTTCGAGCCTCACCTGGGGCATACTTTTAATTCTTAGCAGCTGTCTCTGACAGCAACAGGAGGCTAGGTTTGAGATGTATCAGCTATTTGAGTAACATAATTGTGCATTCGAGACGCTAGCTGCGTCTTCCTCGGTAGTATAGTGGTTAGTACCCCCGCCTGTCACGCGGGAGACCGGGGTTCGATTCCCCGCCGGGGAGGCACATCCGATTTTTAATTGCTGCTCTATCACTCGCCGAACTTAGTGTAGGACGTTTGCGGCTACTAGCACCATATCTCTCGCACACAGGGATGTGTGTACAGCGCATCCTCGGTAGGATAGTGGTTAGTATCCCCGCCTGTCACGCTGGAGACCGGGGTTCGATTCCCCGCCGTGGAGGTGCGTTTTTTATCTCACAAACCTGTTCGAGTGTTGCGCGTATGGGGGTCGTAAGAGCATTAACTTTGCGATCGTGGAGTGTAGTTGGTGCGAAATCTTAAAAAATGCTACATCTTAGGAAGTGGTTCTCGCATTCTTCACACTTCAGAATTACGGGGTTTGCTGTTAACGCTGAATCAAAGCACCCCAGCCGACGCTGTGGGCGTAATAATCGAGCTCGACACAGTCCGCAAAAGAAATAATTTTAGCAGAGCGTGGTTTCGATCCACGGACCTCTGGGTTATGGACCCAGCACGCTTCCACTGCGCCACTCTGCTGGCTGGGGTTGCGCCGGCTCTGCGCCACGTGACGTGGGACACTTGGAAAGTGTTGTCTGCGTCGCTTTCACACGCCTGTATTTAATTGCGTATCATCTCCTACAGCTCTCAGCTTGACTTGTCTCGACTTTGCTCGACTGACGCTACGCTGACGCTTGCAGGCAGCGATATTTACCACGATCGACTCGACATGCAGCTGCGAGATGCACAGGAGCAACAAAGCACTCCACGATGCGGCGACATACGAAATCCACTGGCCAGCTACGCGTCGGCAACTAACAAAATGCCGACCCTGCCAGGATTCGAACCTGGAATCTTCTGATCCGTAGTCAGACGCGTTATCCGTTGCGCCACAGGGCCAGTGGCAGCATTTCTTTCTACGAGACAAGTGCAATTCGCTAAGAAACGTGTTCTCCATGGCTGAGCAAGCTCCCAAGGAAGGTACCTCTCGTCCAGCTGCGTGGCCGCAGTGCGCCTGCAGAGCTTAGAGCTTGCCACGCATCTGCTCTCGCTGTTCGACAGGTAGCAGAAGGCAAGGCGCGCGTTTTCCCGCGTTTTCTCGACGACCAGAGCCGGTTGATGTGCACGTAAGCGTAGCATATGAAACAAGAATAGCACGAAGCATTGGTAGTCAGGTGCCAAAGTCGCAGTATGGCATCAGGTGGCGATCGTATGTTTCTGTGGCCACCACTGGTTTGCAGCAAAGTGAACACCGCTAACTGAGAGCACTGTGTTGCAGCCCCAGTGGCGCAATTGGTTAGCGCACGGTACTTATAAGGCAGTAGCCGTGAGCAATGCCGGGGTTGTGAGTTCGAGCCTCACCTGGGGCATACTTTTAATTCTTAGCAGCTGTCTCTGACAGCAACAGGAGGCTAGGTTTGAGATGTATCAGCTATTTGAGTAACATAATTGTGCATTCGAGACGCTAGATGCGTCTTCCTCGGTAGTATAGTGGTTAGTATCCCCGCCTGTCACGCGGGAGACCGGGGTTCGATTCCCCGCCGGGGAGGCACATCCGATTTTTAATTGCTGCTCTATCACTCGCCGAACTTAGTGTAGGACGTTTGCGGCTACTAGCACCATATCTCTCACACACAGGCATGTGTGTACAGCGCATCCTCGGTAGTATAGTGGTTAGTATCCCCGCCTGTCACGCGGGAGACCGGGGTTCGATTCCCCGCCGGGGAGATGCGATTTTTATCTCACAAACCTGTTCGAGTGTTGCGCGTATGGGGGTCGTAAGAGCATTAACTTTGCGATCGTGGAGTGTAGTTGGTGCGAAATCTTAAAAAATGCTACATCTTAGGAAGTGGTTCTCGCATTCTTCACACTTCAGAATTACGGGGTTTGCTGTTAACGCTGAATCAAAGCACCCCAGCCGACGCTGTGGGCGTAATAATCGAGCTCGACACAGTCCGCAAAAGAAATAATTTTAGCAGAGCGTGGTTTCGATCCACGGACCTCTGGGTTATGGGCCCAGCACGCTTCCACTGCGCCACTCTGCTGGCTGGGGTTGCGCCGGCTCTGCGCCACGTGACGTGGGACACTGGGAAAGTGTTGTCTGCGTCGCTTTCACACGCCTGTATTTAATTGCGTATCATCTCCTACAGCTCTCAGCTTGACTTGTCTCGACTTTGCTCGACTGACGCTACGCTGACGCTTGCAGGCAGCGATATTTACCACGATCGACTCGACATGCAGCTGCGAGATGCACAGGAGCAACAAAGCACTCCACGATGCGGCGACATACGAAATCCACTGGCCAGCTACGCGTCGGCAACTAACAAAATGCCGACCCTGCCAGGATTCGAACCTGGAATCTTCTGATCCGTAGTCAGACGCGTTATCCGTTGCGCCACAGGGCCAGTGGCAGCATTTCTTTCTACGAGACAAGTGCAATTCGCTAAGAAACGTGTTCTCCATGGCTGAGCAAGCTCCCAAGGAAGGTACCTCTCGTCCAGCTGCGTGGCCGCAGTGCGCCTGCAGAGCTTAGAGCTTGCCACGCATCTGCTCTCGCTGTTCGACAGGTAGCAGAAGGCAAGGCGCGCGTTTTCCCGCGTTTTCTCGACGACCAGAGCCGGTTGATGTGCATGTAAGCGTAGCATATGAAACAAGAATAGCACGAAGCATTGGTAGTCAGGTGCCAAAGTCGCAGTATGGCATCAGGTGGCGATCGTATGTTTCTGTGGCCACCACTGGTTTGCAGCAAAGTGAATACCGCTAACTGAGAGCACTGTGTTGTAGCCCCAGTGGCGCAATTGGTTAGCGCACGGTACTTATAAGGCAGTAGCCGTGAGCAATGCCGGGGTTGTGAGTTCGAGCCTCACCTGGGGCATACTTTTAATTCTTAGCAGCTGTCTCTGACAGCAACAGGAGGCTAGGTTTGAGATGTATCAGCTATTTGAGTAACATAATTGTGCATTCGAGACGCTAGCTGCGTCTTCCTCGGTAGTATAGTGGTTAGTACCCCCGCCTGTCACGCGGGAGACCGGGGTTCGATTCCCCGCCGGGGAGGCACATCCGACTTTTAATTGCTGCTCTATCACTCGCCGAACTTAGTGTAGGACGTTTGCGGCTACTAGCACCATATCTCTCGCACACAGGGATGTGTGTACAGCGCATCCTCGGTAGGATAGTGGTTAGTATCCCCGCCTGTCACGCTGGAGACCGGGGTTCGATTCCCCGCCGTGGAGGTGCGTTTTTTATCTCACAAACCTGTTCGAGTGTTGCGCGTATGGGGGTCGTAAGAGCATTAACTTTGCGATCGTGGAGTGTAGTTGGTGCGAAATCTTAAAAAATGCTACATCTTAGGAAGTGGTTCTCGCATTCTTCACACTTCAGAATTACGGGGTTTGCTGTTAACGCTGAATCAAAGCACCCCAGCCGACGCTGTGGGCGTAATAATCGAGCTCGACACAGTCCGCAAAAGAAATAATTTTAGCAGAGCGTGGTTTCGATCCACGGACCTCTGGGTTATGGACCCAGCACGCTTCCACTGCGCCACTCTGCTGGCTGGGGTTGCGCCGGCTCTGCGCCACGTGACGTGGGACACTTGGAAAGTGTTGTCTGCGTCGCTTTCACACGCCTGTATTTAATTGCGTATCATCTCCTACAGCTCTCAGCTTGACTTGTCTCGACTTTGCTCGACTGACGCTACGCTGACGCTTGCAGGCAGCGATATTTACCACGATCGACTCGACATGCAGCTGCGAGATGCACAGGAGCAACAAAGCACTCCACGATGCGGCGACATACGAAATCCACTGGCCAGCTACGCGTCGGCAACTAACAAAATGCCGACCCTGCCAGGATTCGAACCTGGAATCTTCTGATCCGTAGTCAGACGCGTTATCCGTTGCGCCACAGGGCCAGTGGCAGCATTTCTTTCTACGAGACAAGTGCAATTCGCTAAGAAACGTGTTCTCCATGGCTGAGCAAGCTCCCAAGGAAGGTACCTCTCGTCCAGCTGCGTGGCCGCAGTGCGCCTGCAGAGCTTAGAGCTTGCCACGCATCTGCTCTCGCTGTTCGACAGGTAGCAGAAGGCAAGGCGCGCGTTTTCCCGCGTTTTCTCGACGACCAGAGCCGGTTGATGTGCATGTAAGCGTAGCATATGAAACAAGAATAGCACGAAGCATTGGTAGTCAGGTGCCAAAGTCGCAGTATGGCATCAGGTGGCGATCGTATGTTTCTGTGGCCACCACTGGTTTGCAGCAAAGTGAATACCGCTAACTGAGAGCACTGTGTTGTAGCCCCAGTGGCGCAATTGGTTAGCGCACGGTACTTATAAGGCAGTAGCCGTGAGCAATGCCGGGGTTGTGAGTTCGAGCCTCACCTGGGGCATACTTTTAATTCTTAGCAGCTGTCTCTGACAGCAACAGGAGGCTAGGTTTGAGATGTATCAGCTATTTGAGTAACATAATTGTGCATTCGAGACGCTAGCTGCGTCTTCCTCGGTAGTATAGTGGTTAGTATCCCCGCCTGTCACGCGGGAGACCGGGGTTCGATTCCCCGCCGGGGAGATGCGATTTTTATCTCACAAACCTGTTCGAG
The DNA here is from genome assembly GCF_023864345.2 of Schistocerca serialis cubense. Taxonomy (NCBI): domain Eukaryota; kingdom Metazoa; phylum Arthropoda; class Insecta; order Orthoptera; family Acrididae; genus Schistocerca; species Schistocerca serialis. The sequence goes on along the minus strand of NC_064646.1, from coordinate 445,406,641 downwards.
TGTTGCGCGTATGGGGGTCGTAAGAGCATTAACTTTGCGATCGTGGAGTGTAGTTGGTGCGAAATCTTAAAAAATGCTACATCTTAGGAAGTGGTTCTCGCATTCTTCACACTTCAGAATTACGGGGTTTGCTGTTAACGCTGAATCAAAGCACCCCAGCCGACGCTGTGGGCGTAATAATCGAGCTCGACACAGTCCGCAAAAGAAATAATTTTAGCAGAGCGTGGTTTCGATCCACGGACCTCTGGGTTATGGGCCCAGCACGCTTCCACTGCGCCACTCTGCTGGCTGGGGTTGCGCCGGCTCTGCGCCACGTGACGTGGGACACTGGGAAAGTGTTGTCTGCGTCGCTTTCACACGCCTGTATTTAATTGCGTATCATCTCCTACAGCTCTCAGCTTGACTTGTCTCGACTTTGCTCGACTGACGCTACGCTGACGCTTGCAGGCAGCGATATTTACCACGATCGACTCGACATGCAGCTGCGAGATGCACAGGAGCAACAAAGCACTCCACGATGCGGCGACATACGAAATCCACTGGCCAGCTACGCGTCGGCAACTAACAAAATGCCGACCCTGCCAGGATTCGAACCTGGAATCTTCTGATCCGTAGTCAGACGCGTTATCCGTTGCGCCACAGGGCCAGTGGCAGCATTTCTTTCTACGAGACAAGTGCAATTCGCTAAGAAACGTGTTCTCCATGGCTGAGCAAGCTCCCAAGGAAGGTACCTCTCGTCCAGCTGCGTGGCCGCAGTGCGCCTGCAGAGCTTAGAGCTTGCCACGCATCTGCTCTCGCTGTTCGACAGGTAGCAGAAGGCAAGGCGCGCGTTTTCCCGCGTTTTCTCGACGACCAGAGCCGGTTGATGTGCATGTAAGCGTAGCATATGAAACAAGAATAGCACGAAGCATTGGTAGTCAGGTGCCAAAGTCGCAGTATGGCATCAGGTGGCGATCGTATGTTTCTGTGGCCACCACTGGTTTGCAGCAAAGTGAATACCGCTAACTGAGAGCACTGTGTTGTAGCCCCAGTGGCGCAATTGGTTAGCGCACGGTACTTATAAGGCAGTAGCCGTGAGCAATGCCGGGGTTGTGAGTTCGAGCCTCACCTGGGGCATACTTTTAATTCTTAGCAGCTGTCTCTGACAGCAACAGGAGGCTAGGTTTGAGATGTATCAGCTATTTGAGTAACATAATTGTGCATTCGAGACGCTAGCTGCGTCTTCCTCGGTAGTATAGTGGTTAGTACCCCCGCCTGTCACGCGGGAGACCGGGGTTCGATTCCCCGCCGGGGAGGCACATCCGATTTTTAATTGCTGCTCTATCACTCGCCGAACTTAGTGTAGGACGTTTGCGGCTACTAGCACCATATCTCTCGCACACAGGGATGTGTGTACAGCGCATCCTCGGTAGGATAGTGGTTAGTATCCCCGCCTGTCACGCTGGAGACCGGGGTTCGATTCCCCGCCGTGGAGGTGCGTTTTTTATCTCACAAACCTGTTCGAGTGTTGCGCGTATGGGGGTCGTAAGAGCATTAACTTTGCGATCGTGGAGTGTAGTTGGTGCGAAATCTTAAAAAATGCTACATCTTAGGAAGTGGTTCTCGCATTCTTCACACTTCAGAATTACGGGGTTTGCTGTTAACGCTGAATCAAAGCACCCCAGCCGACGCTGTGGGCGTAATAATCGAGCTCGACACAGTCCGCAAAAGAAATAATTTTAGCAGAGCGTGGTTTCGATCCACGGACCTCTGGGTTATGGACCCAGCACGCTTCCACTGCGCCACTCTGCTGGCTGGGGTTGCGCCGGCTCTGCGCCACGTGACGTGGGACACTTGGAAAGTGTTGTCTGCGTCGCTTTCACACGCCTGTATTTAATTGCGTATCATCTCCTACAGCTCTCAGCTTGACTTGTCTCGACTTTGCTCGACTGACGCTACGCTGACGCTTGCAGGCAGCGATATTTACCGCGATCGACTCGACATGCAGCTGCGAGATGCACAGGAGCAACAAAGCACTCCACGATGCGGCGACATACGAAATCCACTGGCCAGCTACGCGTCGGCAACTAACAAAATGCCGACCCTGCCAGGATTCGAACCTGGAATCTTCTGATCCGTAGTCAGACGCGTTATCCGTTGCGCCACAGGGCCAGTGGCAGCATTTCTTTCTACGAGACAAGTGCAATTCGCTAAGAAACGTGTTCTCCATGGCTGAGCAAGCTCCCAAGGAAGGTACCTCTCGTCCAGCTGCGTGGCCGCAGTGCGCCTGCAGAGCTTAGAGCTTGCCACGCATCTGCTCTCGCTGTTCGACAGGTAGCAGAAGGCAAGGCGCGCGTTTTCCCGCGTTTTCTCGACGACCAGAGCCGGTTGATGTGCATGTAAGCGTAGCATATGAAACAAGAATAGCACGAAGCATTGGTAGTCAGGTGCCAAAGTCGCAGTATGGCATCAGGTGGCGATCGTATGTTTCTGTGGCCACCACTGGTTTGCAGCAAAGTGAATACCGCTAACTGAGAGCACTGTGTTGTAGCCCCAGTGGCGCAATTGGTTAGCGCACGGTACTTATAAGGCAGTAGCCGTGAGCAATGCCGGGGTTGTGAGTTCGAGCCTCACCTGGGGCATACTTTTAATTCTTAGCAGCTGTCTCTGACAGCAACAGGAGGCTAGGTTTGAGATGTATCAGCTATTTGAGTAACATAATTGTGCATTCGAGACGCTAGCTGCGTCTTCCTCGGTAGTATAGTGGTTAGTACCCCCGCCTGTCACGCGGGAGACCGGGGTTCGATTCCCCGCCGGGGAGGCACATCCGATTTTTAATTGCTGCTCTATCACTCGCCGAACTTAGTGTAGGACGTTTGCGGCTACTAGCACCATATCTCTCGCACACAGGGATGTGTGTACAGCGCATCCTCGGTAGGATAGTGGTTAGTATCCCCGCCTGTCACGCTGGAGACCGGGGTTCGATTCCCCGCCGTGGAGGTGCGTTTTTTATCTCACAAACCTGTTCGAGTGTTGCGCGTATGGGGGTCGTAAGAGCATTAACTTTGCGATCGTGGAGTGTAGTTGGTGCGAAATCTTAAAAAATGCTACATCTTAGGAAGTGGTTCTCGCATTCTTCACACTTCAGAATTACGGGGTTTGCAGTTAACGCTGAATCAAAGCACCCCAGCCGACGCTGTGGGCGTAATAATCGAGCTCGACACAGTCCGCAAAAGAAATAATTTTAGCAGAGCGTGGTTTCGATCCACGGACCTCTGGGTTATGGGCCCAGCACGCTTCCACTGCGCCACTCTGCTGGCTGGGGTTGCGCCGGCTCTGCGCCACGTGACGTGGGACACTTGGAAAGTGTTGTCTGCGTCGCTTTCACACGCCTGTATTTAATTGCGTATCATCTCCTACAGCTCTCAGCTTGACTTGTCTCGACTTTGCTCGACTGACGCTACGCTGACGCTTGCAGGCAGCGATATTTACCACGATCGACTCGACATGCAGCTGCGAGATGCACAGGAGCAACAAAGCACTCCACGATGCGGCGACATACGAAATCCACTGGCCAGCTACGCGTCGGCAACTAACAAAATGCCGACCCTGCCAGGATTCGAACCTGGAATCTTCTGATCCGTAGTCAGACGCGTTATCCGTTGCGCCACAGGGCCAGTGGCAGCATTTCTTTCTACGAGACAAGTGCAATTCGCTAAGAAACGTGTTCTCCATGGCTGAGCAAGCTCCCAAGGAAGGTACCTCTCGTCCAGCTGCGTGGCCGCAGTGCGCCTGCAGAGCTTAGAGCTTGCCACGCATCTGCTCTCGCTGTTCGACAGGTAGCAGAAGGCAAGGCGCGCGTTTTCCCGCGTTTTCTCGACGACCAGAGCCGGTTGATGTGCATGTAAGCGTAGCATATGAAACAAGAATAGCACGAAGCATTGGTAGTCAGGTGCCAAAGTCGCAGTATGGCATCAGGTGGCGATCGTATGTTTCTGTGGCCACCACTGGTTTGCAGCAAAGTGAATACCGCTAACTGAGAGCACTGTGTTGTAGCCCCAGTGGCGCAATTGGTTAGCGCACGGTACTTATAAGGCAGTAGCCGTGAGCAATGCCGGGGTTGTGAGTTCGAGCCTCACCTGGGGCATACTTTTAATTCTTAGCAGCTGTCTCTGACAGCAACAGGAGGCTAGGTTTGAGATGTATCAGCTATTTGAGTAACATAATTGTGCATTCGAGACGCTAGCTGCGTCTTCCTCGGTAGTATAGTGGTTAGTACCCCCGCCTGTCACGCGGGAGACCGGGGTTCGATTCCCCGCCGGGGAGGCACATCCGATTTTTAATTGCTGCTCTATCACTCGCCGAACTTAGTGTAGGACGTTTGCGGCTACTAGCACCATATCTCTCGCACACAGGGATGTGTGTACAGCGCATCCTCGGTAGGATAGTGGTTAGTATCCCCGCCTGTCACGCTGGAGACCGGGGTTCGATTCCCCGCCGTGGAGGTGCGTTTTTTATCTCACAAACCTGTTCGAGTGTTGCGCGTATGGGGGTCGTAAGAGCATTAACTTTGCGATCGTGGAGTGTAGTTGGTGCGAAATCTTAAAAAATGCTACATCTTAGGAAGTGGTTCTCGCATTCTTCACACTTCAGAATTACGGGGTTTGCTGTTAACGCTGAATCAAAGCACCCCAGCCGACGCTGTGGGCGTAATAATCGAGCTCGACACAGTCCGCAAAAGAAATAATTTTAGCAGAGCGTGGTTTCGATCCACGGACCTCTGGGTTATGGGCCCAGCACGCTTCCACTGCGCCACTCTGCTGGCTGGGGTTGCGCCGGCTCTGCGCCACGTGACGTGGGACACTTGGAAAGTGTTGTCTGCGTCGCTTTCACACGCCTGTATTTAATTGCGTATCATCTCCTACAGCTCTCAGCTTGACTTGTCTCGACTTTGCTCGACTGACGCTACGCTGACGCTTGCAGGCAGCGATATTTACCACGATCGACTCGACATGCAGCTGCGAGATGCACAGGAGCAACAAAGCACTCCACGATGCGGCGACATACGAAATCCACTGGCCAGCTACGCGTCGGCAACTAACAAAATGCCGACCCTGCCAGGATTCGAACCTGGAATCTTCTGATCCGTAGTCAGACGCGTTATCCGTTGCGCCACAGGGCCAGTGGCAGCATTTCTTTCTACGAGACAAGTGCAATTCGCTAAGAAACGTGTTCTCCATGGCTGAGCAAGCTCCCAAGGAAGGTACCTCTCGTCCAGCTGCGTGGCCGCAGTGCGCCTGCAGAGCTTAGAGCTTGCCACGCATCTGCTCTCGCTGTTCGACAGGTAGCAGAAGGCAAGGCGCGCGTTTTCCCGCGTTTTCTCGACGACCAGAGCCGGTTGATGTGCATGTAAGCGTAGCATATGAAACAAGAATAGCACGAAGCATTGGTAGTCAGGTGCCAAAGTCGCAGTATGGCATCAGGTGGCGATCGTATGTTTCTGTGGCCACCACTGGTTTGCAGCAAAGTGAATACCGCTAACTGAGAGCACTGTGTTGTAGCCCCAGTGGCGCAATTGGTTAGCGCACGGTACTTATAAGGCAGTAGCCGTGAGCAATGCCGGGGTTGTGAGTTCGAGCCTCACCTGGGGCATACTTTTAATTCTTAGCAGCTGTCTCTGACAGCAACAGGAGGCTAGGTTTGAGATGTATCAGCTATTTGAGTAACATAATTGTGCATTCGAGACGCTAGCTGCGTCTTCCTCGGTAGTATAGTGGTTAGTACCCCCGCCTGTCACGCGGGAGACCGGGGTTCGATTCCCCGCCGGGGAGGCACATCCGATTTTTAATTGCTGCTCTATCACTCGCCGAACTTAGTGTAGGACGTTTGCGGCTACTAGCACCATATCTCTCGCACACAGGGATGTGTGTACAGCGCATCCTCGGTAGGATAGTGGTTAGTATCCCCGCCTGTCACGCTGGAGACCGGGGTTCGATTCCCCGCCGTGGAGGTGCGTTTTTTATCTCACAAACCTGTTCGAGTGTTGCGCGTATGGGGGTCGTAAGAGCATTAACTTTGCGATCGTGGAGTGTAGTTGGTGCGAAATCTTAAAAAATGCTACATCTTAGGAAGTGGTTCTCGCATTCTTCACACTTCAGAATTACGGGGTTTGCTGTTAACGCTGAATCAAAGCACCCCAGCCGACGCTGTGGGCGTAATAATCGAGCTCGACACAGTCCGCAAAAGAAATAATTTTAGCAGAGCGTGGTTTCGATCCACGGACCTCTGGGTTATGGGCCCAGCACGCTTCCACTGCGCCACTCTGCTGGCTGGGGTTGCGCCGGCTCTGCGCCACGTGACGTGGGACACTTGGAAAGTGTTGTCTGCGTCGCTTTCACACGCCTGTATTTAATTGCGTATCATCTCCTACAGCTCTCAGCTTGACTTGTCTCGACTTTGCTCGACTGACGCTACGCTGACGCTTGCAGGCAGCGATATTTACCACGATCGACTCGACATGCAGCTGCGAGATGCACAGGAGCAACAAAGCACTCCACGATGCGGCGACATACGAAATCCACTGGCCAGCTACGCGTCGGCAACTAACAAAATGCCGACCCTGCCAGGATTCGAACCTGGAATCTTCTGATCCGTAGTCAGACGCGTTATCCGTTGCGCCACAGGGCCAGTGGCAGCATTTGCTTCTACGAGACAAGTGCAATTCGCTAAGAAACGTGTTCTCCATGGCTGAGCAAGCTCCCAAGGAAGGTACCTCTCGTCCAGCTGCGTGGCCGCAGTGCGCCTGCAGAGCTTAGAGCTTGCCACGCATCTGCTCTCGCTGTTCGACAGGTAGCAGAAGGCAAGGCGCGCGTTTTCCCGCGTTTTCTCGACGACCAGAGCCGGTTGATGTGCATGTAAGCGTAGCATATGAAACAAGAATAGCACGAAGCATTGGTAGTCAGGTGCCAAAGTCGCAGTATGGCATCAGGTGGCGATCGTATGTTTCTGTGGCCACCACTGGTTTGCAGCAAAGTGAACACCGCTAACTGAGAGCACTGTGTTGCAGCCCCAGTGGCGCAATTGGTTAGCGCACGGTACTTATAAGGCAGTAGCCGTGAGCAATGCCGGGGTTGTGAGTTCGAGCCTCACCTGGGGCATACTTTTAATTCTTAGCAGCTGTCTCTGACAGCAACAGGAGGCTAGGTTTGAGATGTATCAGCTATTTGAGTAACATAATTGTGCATTCGAGACGCTAGCTGCGTCTTCCTCGGTAGTATAGTGGTTAGTATCCCCGCCTGTCACGCGGGAGACCGGGGTTCGATTCCCCGCCGGGGAGGCACATCCGATTTTTAATTGCTGCTCTATCACTCGCCGAACTTAGTGTAGGACGTTTGCGGCTACTAGCACCATATCTCTCACACACAGGCATGTGTGTACAGCGCATCCTCGGTAGTATAGTGGTTAGTATCCCCGCCTGTCACGCGGGAGACCGGGGTTCGATTCCCCGCCGGGGAGATGCGATTTTTATCTCACAAACCTGTTCGAGTGTTGCGCGTATGGGGGTCGTAAGAGCATTAACTTTGCGATCGTGGAGTGTAGTTGGTGCGAAATCTTAAAAAATGCTACATCTTAGGAAGTGGTTCTCGCATTCTTCACACTTCAGAATTACGGGGTTTGCTGTTAACGCTGAATCAAAGCACCCCAGCCGACGCTGTGGGCGTAATAATCGAGCTCGACACAGTCCGCAAAAGAAATAATTTTAGCAGAGCGTGGTTTCGATCCACGGACCTCTGGGTTATGGGCCCAGCACGCTTCCACTGCGCCACTCTGCTGGCTGGGGTTGCGCCGGCTCTGCGCCACGTGACGTGGGACACTGGGAAAGTGTTGTCTGCGTCGCTTTCACACGCCTGTATTTAATTGCGTATCATCTCCTACAGCTCTCAGCTTGACTTGTCTCGACTTTGCTCGACTGACGCTACGCTGACGCTTGCAGGCAGCGATATTTACCACGATCGACTCGACATGCAGCTGCGAGATGCACAGGAGCAACAAAGCACTCCACGATGCGGCGACATACGAAATCCACTGGCCAGCTACGCGTCGGCAACTAACAAAATGCCGACCCTGCCAGGATTCGAACCTGGAATCTTCTGATCCGTAGTCAGACGCGTTATCCGTTGCGCCACAGGGCCAGTGGCAGCATTTCTTTCTACGAGACAAGTGCAATTCGCTAAGAAACGTGTTCTCCATGGCTGAGCAAGCTCCCAAGGAAGGTACCTCTCGTCCAGCTGCGTGGCCGCAGTGCGCCTGCAGAGCTTAGAGCTTGCCACGCATCTGCTCTCGCTGTTCGACAGGTAGCAGAAGGCAAGGCGCGCGTTTTCCCGCGTTTTCTCGACGACCAGAGCCGGTTGATGTGCATGTAAGCGTAGCATATGAAACAAGAATAGCACGAAGCATTGGTAGTCAGGTGCCAAAGTCGCAGTATGGCATCAGGTGGCGATCGTATGTTTCTGTGGCCACCACTGGTTTGCAGCAAAGTGAATACCGCTAACTGAGAGCACTGTGTTGTAGCCCCAGTGGCGCAATTGGTTAGCGCACGGTACTTATAAGGCAGTAGCCGTGAGCAATGCCGGGGTTGTGAGTTCGAGCCTCACCTGGGGCATACTTTTAATTCTTAGCAGCTGTCTCTGACAGCAACAGGAGGCTAGGTTTGAGATTTATCAGCTATTTGAGTAACATAATTGTGCATTCGAGACGCTAGCTGCGTCTTCCTCGGTAGTATAGTGGTTAGTATCCCCGCCTGTCACGCGGGAGACCGGGGTTCGATTCCCCGCCGGGGAGGCACATCCGATTTTTAATTGCTCCTCTATCACTCGCCGAACTTAGTGTAGGACGTTTGCGGCTACTAGCACCATATCTCTCGCACACAGGCATGTGTGTACAGCGCATCCTCGGTAGTATAGTGGTTAGTATCCCCGCCTGTCACGCGGGAGACCGGGGTTCGATTCCCCGCCGGGGAGATGCGATTTTTATCTCACAAACCTGTTCGAGTGTTGCGCGTATGGGGGTCGTAAGAGCATAAACTTTGCGATCGTGGAGTGTAGTTGGTGCGAAATCTTAAAAAATGCTACATCTTAGGAAGTGGTTCTCGCATTCTTCACACTTCAGAATTACGGGGTTTGCTGTTAACGCTGAATCAAAGCACCCCAGCCGACGCTGTGGGCGTAATAATCGAGCTCGACACAGTCCGCAAAAGAAATAATTTTGGCAGAGCGTGGTTTCGATCCACGGACCTCTGGGTTATGGGCCCAGCACGCTTCCACTGCGCCACTCTGCTGGCTGGGGTTGCGCCGGCTCCTCGCCACGTGACGTGGGACACTTGGAAAGTGTTGTCTGCGTCGCTTTCACACGCCTGTATTTAATTTCGTATCATCTCCTACAGCTCTCAGCTTGACTTGTCTCGACTTTGCTCGACTGACGCTACGCTGACGCTTGCAGGCAGCGATATTTACCACGATCGACTCGACATGCAGCTGCGAGATGCACAGGAGCAACAAAGCACTCCACGATGCGGCGACATACGAAATCCACTGGCCAGCTACGCGTCGGCAACTAACAAAATGCCGACCCTGCCAGGATTCGAACCTGGAATCTTCTGATCCGTAGTCAGACGCGTTATCCGTTGCGCCACAGGGCCAGTGGCAGCATTTCTTTCTACGAGACAAGTGCAATTCGCTAAGAAACGTGTTCTCCATGGCTGAGCAAGCTCCCAAGGAAGGTACCTCTCGTCCAGCTGCGTGGCCGCAGTGCGCCTGCAGAGCTTAGAGCTTGCCACGCATCTGCTCTCGCTGTTCGACAGGTAGCAGAAGGCAAGGCGCGCGTTTTCCCGCGTTTTCTCGACGACCAGAGCCGGTTGATGTGCATGTAAGCGTAGCATATGAAACAAGAATAGCACGAAGCATTGGTAGTCAGGTGCCAAAGTCGCAGTATGGCATCAGGTGGCGATCGTATGTTTCTGTGGCCACCACTGGTTTGCAGCAAAGTGAATACCGCTAACTGAGAGCACTGTGTTGTAGCCCCAGTGGCGCAATTGGTTAGCGCACGGTACTTATAAGGCAGTAGCCGTGAGCAATGCCGGGGTTGTGAGTTCGAGCCTCACCTGGGGCATACTTTTAATTCTTAGCAGCTGTCTCTGACAGCAACAGGAGGCTATGTTTGAGATGTATCAGCTATTTGAGTAACATAATTGTGCATTCGAGACGCTAGCTGCGTCTTCCTCGGTAGTATAGTGGTTAGTATCCCCGCCTGTCACGCGGGAGACCGGGGTTCGATTCCCCGCCGGGGAGGCACATCCGATTTTTAATTGCTGCTCTATCACTCGCCGAACTTAGTGTAGGACGTTTGCGGCTACTAGCACCATATCTCTCGCACACAGGGATGTGTGTACAGCGCATCCTCGGTAGGATAGTGGTTAATATCCCCGCCTGTCACGCTGGAGACCGGGGTTCGATTCCCCGCCGTGGAGGTGCGTTTTTTATCTCACAAACCTGTTCGAGTGTTGCGCGTATGGGGGTCGTAAGAGCATTAACTTTGCGATCGTGAAGTGTAGTTGGTGCGAAATCTTAAAAAATGCTACATCTTAGGAAGTGGTTCTCGCATTCTTCACACTTCAGAATTACGGGGTTTGCTGTTAACGCTGAATCAAAGCACCCCAGCCGACGCTGTGGGCGTAATAATCGAGCTCGACACAGTCCGCAAAAGAAATAATTTTAGCAGAGCGTGGTTTCGATCCACGGACATCTGGGTTATGGGCCCAGCACGCTTCCACTGCGCCACTCTGCTGGCTGGGGTTGCGCCGGCTCTGCGCCACGTGACGTGGGACACTTGGAAAGTGTTGTCTGCGTCGCTTTCACACGCCTGTATTTAATTGCGTATCATTTCCTACAGCTCTCAGCTTGACTTGTCTCGACTTTGCTCGACTGACGCTACGCTGACGCTTGCAGGCAGCGATATTTACCACGATCGACTCGACATGCAGCTGCGAGATGCACAGGAGCAACAAAGCACTCCACGATGCGGCGACATACGAAATCCACTGGCCAGCTACGCGTCGGCAACTAACAAAATGCCGACCCTGCCAGGATTCGAACCTGGAATCTTCTGATCCGTAGTCAGACGCGTTATCCGTTGCGCCACAGGGCCAGTGGCAGCATTTCTTTCTACGAGACAAGTGCAATTCGCTAAGAAACGTGTTCTCCATGGCTGAGCAAGCTCCCAAGGAAGGTACCTCTCGTCCAGCTGCGTGGCCGCAGTGCGCCTGCAGAGCTTAGAGCTTGCCACGCATCTGCTCTCGCTGTTCGACAGGTAGCAGAAGGCAAGGCGCGCGTTTTCCCGCGTTTTCTCGACGACCAGAGCCGGTTGATGTGCATGTAAGCGTAGCATATGAAACAAGAATAGCACGAAGCATTGGTAGTCAGGTGCCAAAGTCGCAGTATGGCATCAGGTGGCGATCGTATGTTTCTGTGGCCACCACTGGTTTGCAGCAAAGTGAATACCGCTAACTAAGAGCACTGTGTTGTAGCCCCAGTGGCGCAATTGGTTAGCGCACGGTACTTATAAGGCAGTAGCCGTGAGCAATACCGGGGTTGTGAGTTCGAGCCTCACCTGGGGCATACTTTTAATTCTTAGCAGCTGTCTCTGACAGCAACAGGAGGCTAGGTTTGAGATGTATCAGCTATTTGAGTAACATAATTGTGCATTCGAGACGCTAGCTGCGTCTTCCTCGGTAGTATAGTGGTTAGTATCCCCGCCTGTCACGCGGGAGACCGGGGTTCGATTCCCCGCCGGGGAGGCACATCCGATTTTTAATTGCTGCTCTATCACTCGCCGAACTTAGTGTAGGACGTTTGCGGCTACTAGCACCATATCTCTCGCACACAGGGATGTGTGTACAGCGCATCCTCGGTAGTATAGTGGTTAGTATCCCCGCCTGTCACGCGGGAGACCGGGGTTCGATTCCCCGCCGGGGAGATGCGATTTTTATCTCACAAACCTGTTCGAGTGTTGCGCGTATGGGGGTCGTAAGAGCATTAACTTTGCGATCGTGGAGTGTAGTTGGTGCGAAATCTTAAAAAATGCTACATCTTAGGAAGTGGTTCTCGCATTCTTCACACTTCAGAATTACGGGGTTTGCTGTTAACGCTGAATCAAAGCACCCCAGCCGACGCTGTGGGCGTAATAATCGAGCTCGACACAGTCCGCAAAAGAAATAATTTTAGCAGAGCGTGGTTTCGATCCACGGACCTCTGGGTTATGGGCACAGCACGCTTCCACTACGCCACTCTGCTGGCTGGGGTTGCGCCGGCTCTGCGCCACGTGACGTGGGACAATTGGAAAGTGTTGTCTGCGTCGCTTTCACACTCCTGTATTTAATTGCGTATCATCTCCTACAGCTCTCAGCTTGACTTGTCTCGACTTTGCTCGACTGACGCTACGCTGACGCTTGCAGGCAGCGATATTTACCACGATCGACTCGACATGCAGCTGCGAGATGCACAGGAGCAACAAAGCACTCCACGATGCGGCGACATACGAAATCCACTGGCCAGCTACGCGTCGGCAACTAACAAAATGCCGACCCTGCCAGGATTCGAACCTGGAATCTTCTGATCCGTAGTCAGACGCGTTATCCGTTGCGCCACAGGGCCAGTGGCAGCATTTCTTTCTACGAGACAAGTGCAATTCGCTAAGAAACGTGTTCTCCATGGCTGAGCAAGCTCCCAAGGAAGGTACCTCTCGTCCAGCTGCGTGGCCGCAGTGCGCCTGCAGAGCTTAGAGCTTGCCACGCATCTGCTCTCGCTGTTCGACAGGTAGCAGAAGGCAAGGCGCGCGTTTTCCCGCGTTTTCTCGACGACCAGAGCCGGTTGATGTGCATGTAAGCGTAGCATATGAAACAAGAATAGCACGAAGCATTGGTAGTCAGGTGCCAAAGTCGCAGTATGGCATCAGGTGGCGATCGTATGTTTCTGTGGCCACCACTGGTTTGCAGCAAAGTGAATACCGCTAACTAAGAGCACTGTGTTGTAGCCCCAGTGGCGCAATTGGTTAGCGCACGGTACTTATAAGGCAGTAGCCGTGAGCAATACCGGGGTTGTGAGTTCGAGCCTCACCTGGGGCATACTTTTAATTCTTAGCAGCTGTCTCTGACAGCAACAGGAGGCTAGGTTTGAGATGTATCAGCTATTTGAGTAACATAATTGTGCATTCGAGACGCTAGCTGCGTCTTCCTCGGTAGTATAGTGGTTAGTATCCCCGCCTGTCACGCGGGAGACCGGGGTTCGATTCCCCGCCGGGGAGGCACATCCGATTTTTAATTGCTGCTCTATCACTCGCCGAACTTAGTGTAGGACGTTTGCGGCTACTAGCACCATATCTCTCGCACACAGGGATGTGTGTACAGCGCATCCTCGGTAGTATAGTGGTTAGTATCCCCGCCTGTCACGCGGGAGACCGGGGTTCGATTCCCCGCCGGGGAGATGCGATTTTTATCTCACAAACCTGTTCGAGTGTTGCGCGTATGGGGGTCGTAAGAGCATTAACTTTGCGATCGTGGAGTGTAGTTGGTGCGAAATCTTAAAAAATGCTACATCTTAGGAAGTGGTTCTCGCATTCTTCACACTTCAGAATTACGGGGTTTGCTGTTAACGCTGAATCAAAGCACCCCAGCCGACGCTGTGGGCGTAATAATCGAGCTCGACACAGTCCGCAAAAGAAATAATTTTAGCAGAGCGTGGTTTCGATCCACGGACCTCTGGGTTATGGGCACAGCACGCTTCCACTACGCCACTCTGCTGGCTGGGGTTGCGCCGGCTCTGCGCCACGTGACGTGGGACAATTGGAAAGTGTTGTCTGCGTCGCTTTCACACTCCTGTATTTAATTGCGTATCATCTCCTACAGCTCTCAGCTTGACTTGTCTCGACTTTGCTCGACTGACGCTACGCTGACGCTTGCAGGCAGCGATATTTACCACGATCGACTCGACATGCAGCTGCGAGATGCACAGGAGCAACAAAGCACTCCACGATGCGGCGACATACGAAATCCACTGGCCAGCTACGCGTCGGCAACTAACAAAATGCCGACCCTGCCAGGATTCGAACCTGGAATCTTCTGATCCGTAGTCAGACGCGTTATCCGTTGCGCCACAGGGCCAGTGGCAGCATTTCTCTCTACGAGACAAGTGCAATTCGCTAAGAAACGTGTTCTCCATGGCTGAGCAAGCTCCCAAGGAAGGTACCTCTCGTCCAGCTGCGTGGCCGCAGTGCGCCTGCAGAGCTTAGAGCTTGCCACGCATCTGCTCTCGCTGTTCGACAGGTAGCAGAAGGCAAGGCGCGCGTTTTCCCGCGTTTTCTCGACGACCAGAGCCGGTTGATGTGCATGTAAGCGTAGCATATGAAACAAGAATAGCACGAAGCATTGGTAGTCAGGTGCCAAAGTCGCAGTATGGCATCAGGTGGCGATCGTATGTTTCTGTGGCCACCACTGGTTTGCAGCAAAGTGAATACCGCTAACTGAGAGCACTGTGTTGTAGCCCCAGTGGCGCAATTGGTTAGCGCACGGTACTTATAAGGCAGTAGCCGTGAGCAATGCCGGGGTTGTGAGTTCGAGCCTCACCTGGGGCATACTTTTAATTCTTAGCAGCTGTCTCTGACAGCAACAGGAGGCTAGGTTTGAGATGTATCAGCTATTTGAGTAACATAATTGTGCATTCGAGACGCTAGCTGCGTCTTCCTCGGTAGTATAGTGGTTAGTACCCCCGCCTGTCACGCGGGAGACCGGGGTTCGATTCCCCGCCGGGGAGGCACATCCGATTTTTAATTGCTGCTCTATCACTCGCCGAACTTAGTGTAGGACGTTTGCGGCTACTAGCACCATATCTCTCGCACACAGGGATGTGTGTACAGCGCATCCTCGGTAGGATAGTGGTTAGTATCCCCGCCTGTCACGCTGGAGACCGGGGTTCGATTCCCCGCCGTGGAGGTGCGTTTTTTATCTCACAAACCTGTTCGAGTGTTGCGCGTATGGGGGTCGTAAGAGCATTAACTTTGCGATCGTGGAGTGTAGTTGGTGCGAAATCTTAAAAAATGCTACATCTTAGGAAGTGGTTCTCGCATTCTTCACACTTCAGAATTACGGGGTTTGCTGTTAACGCTGAATCAAAGCACCCCAGCCGACGCTGTGGGCGTAATAATCGAGCTCGACACAGTCCGCAAAAGAAATAATTTTAGCAGAGCGTGGTTTCGATCCACGGACCTCTGGGTTATGGGCCCAGCACGCTTCCACTGCGCCACTCTGCTGGCTGGGGTTGCGCCGGCTCTGCGCCACGTGACGTGGGACACTTGGAAAGTGTTGTCTGCGTCGCTTTCACACGCCTGTATTTAATTGCGTATCATCTCCTACAGCTCTCAGCTTGACTTGTCTCGACTTTGCTCGACTGACGCTACGCTGACGCTTGCAGGCAGCGATATTTACCACGATCGACTCGACATGCAGCTGCGAGATGCACAGGAGCAACAAAGCACTCCACGATGCGGCGACATACGAAATCCACTGGCCAGCTACGCGTCGGCAACTAACAAAATGCCGACCTTGCCAGGATTCGAACCTGGAATCTTCTGATCCGTAGTCAGACGCGTTATCCGTTGCGCCACAGGGCCAGTGGCAGCATTTCTTTCTACGAGACAAGTGCAATTCGCTAAGAAACGTGTTCTCCATGGCTGAGCAAGCTCCCAACACGAAGCATTGGTAGTCAGGTGCCAAAGTCGCAGTATGGCATCAGGTGGCGATCGTATGTTTCTGTGGCCACCACTGGTTTGCAGCAAAGTGAATACCGCTAACTGAGAGCACTGTGTTGTAGCCCCAGTGGCGCAATTGGTTAGCGCACGGTACTTATAAGGCAGTAGCCGTGAGCAATGCCGGGGTTGTGAGTTCGAGCCTCACCTGGGGCATACTTTTAATTCTTAGCAGCTGTCTCTGACAGCAACAGGAGGCTAGGTTTGAGATGTATCAGTTATTTGAGTAACATAATTGTGCATTCGAGACGCTAGCTGCGTCTTCCTCGGTAGTATAGTGGTTAGTATCCCCGCCTGTCACGCGGGAGACCGGGGTTCGATTCCCCGCCGGGGAGGCACATCCGATTTTTAATTGCTGCTCTATCACTCGCCGAACTTAGTGTAGGACGTTTGCGGCTACTAGCACCATATCTCTCGCACACAGGGATGTGTGTACAGCGCATCCTCGGTAGTATAGTGGTTAGTATCCCCGCCTGTCACGCGGGAGACCATGGTTCGATTCCCCGCCGGGGAGATGCGATTTTTATCTCACAAACCTGTTCGAGTGTTGCGCGTATGGGGGTCGTAAGAGCATTAACTTTGCGATCGTGGAGTGTAGTTGGTGCGAAATCTTAAAAAATGCTACATCTTAGGAAGTGGTTCTCGCATTCTTCACACTTCAGAATTACGGGGTTTGCTGTTAACGCTGAATCAAAGCACCCCAGCCGACGCTGTGGGCGTAATAATCGAGCTCGACACAGTCCGCAAAAGAAATAATTTTAGCAGAGCGTGGTTTCGATCCACGGACCTCTGGGTTATGGGCCCAGCACGCTTCCACTGCGCCACTCTGCTGGCTGGGGTTGCGCCGGCTCTGCGCCACGTGACGTGGGACACTTGGAAAGTGTTGTCTGCCTCGCTTTCACACGCCTGTATTTAATTGCGTATCATCTCCTACAGCTCTCAGCTTGACTTGTCTCGACTTTGCTCGACTGACGCTACGCTGACGCTTGCAGGCAGCGATATTTACCACGATCGACTCGACATGCAGCTGCGAGATGCACAGGAGCAACAAAGCACTCCACGATGCGGCGACATACGAAATCCACTGGCCAGCTACGCGTCGGCAACTAACAAAATGCCGACCTTGCCAGGATTCGAACCTGGAATCTTCTGATCCGTAGTCAGACGCGTTATCCGTTGCGCCACAGGGCCAGTGGCAGCATTTCTTTCTACGAGACAAGTGCAATTCGCTAAGAAACGTGTTCTCCATGGCTGAGCAAGCTCCCAACACGAAGCATTGGTAGTCAGGTGCCAAAGTCGCAGTATGGCATCAGGTGGCGATCGTATGTTTCTGTGGCCACCACTGGTTTGCAGCAAAGTGAATACCGCTAACTGAGAGCACTGTGTTGTAGCCCCAGTGGCGCAATTGGTTAGCGCACGGTACTTATAAGGCAGTAGCCGTGAGCAATGCCGGGGTTGTGAGTTCGAGCCTCACCTGGGGCATACTTTTAATTCTTAGCAGCTGTCTCTGACAGCAACAGGAGGCTAGGTTTGAGATGTATCAGCTATTTGAGTAACATAATTGTGCATTCGAGACGCTAGCTGCGTCTTCCTCGGTAGTATAGTGGTTAGTATCCCCGCCTGTCACGCGGGATACCGGGGTTCGATTCCACGCCGGGGAGGCACATCCGATTTTTAATTGCTGCTCTATCACTCGCCGAACTTAGTGTAGGACGTTTGCGGCTACTAGCACCATATCTCTCGCACACAGGCATGTGTGTACAGCGCATCCTCGGTAGTATAGTGGTTAGTATCCCCGCCTGTCACGCGGGAGACCGGGGTTCGATTCCCCGCCGGGGAGATGCGATTTTTATCTCACAAACCTGTTCGAGTGTTGCGCGTATGGGGGTCGTAAGAGCATAAACTTTGCGATCGTGGAGTGTAGTTGGTGCGAAATCTTAAAAAATGCTACATCTTAGGAAGTGGTTCTCGCATTCTTCACACTTCAGAATTACGGGGTTTGCTGTTAACGCTGAATCAAAGCACCCCAGCCGACGCTGTGGGCGTAATAATCGAGCTCGACACAGTCCGCAAAAGAAATAATTTTAGCAGAGCGTGGTTTCGATCCACGGACCTCTGGGTTATGGGCCCAGCACGCTTCCACTGCGCCACTCTGCTGGCTGGGGTTGCGCCGGCTCTGCGCCACGTGACGTGGGACAATTGGAAAGTGTTGTCTGCGTCGCTTTCACACGCCTGTATTTAATTGCGTATCATCTCCTACAGCTCTCAGCTTGACTTGTCTCGACTTTGCTCGACTGACGCTACGCTGACGCTTGCAGGCAGCGATATTTACCACGATCGACTCGACATGCAGCTGCGAGATGCACAGGAGCAACAAAGCACTCCACGATGCGGCGACATACGAAATCCACTGGCCAGCTACGCGTCGGCAACTAACAAAATGCCGACCCTGCCAGGATTCGAACCTGGAATCTTCTGATCCGTAGTCAGACGCGTTATCCGTTGCGCCACAGGGCCAGTGGCAGCATTTCTTTCTACGAGACAAGTGCAATTCGCTAAGAAACGTGTTCTCCATGGCTGAGCAAGCTCCCAAGGAAGGTACCTCTCGTCCAGCTGCGTGGCCGCAGTGCGCCTGCAGAGCTTAGAGCTTGCCACGCATCTGCTCTCGCTGTTCGACAGGTAGCAGAAGGCAAGGCGCGCGTTTTCCCGCGTTTTCTCGACGACCAGAGCCGGTTGATGTGCATGTAAGCGTAGCATATGAAACAAGAATAGCACGAAGCATTGGTAGTCATGTGCCAAAGTCGCAGTATGGCATCAGGTGGCGATCGTATGTTTCTGTGGCCACCACTGGTTTGCAGCAAAGTGAATACCGCTAACTGAGAGCACTGTGTTGTAGCCCCAGTGGCGCAATTGGTTAGCGCACGGTACTTATAAGGCAGTAGCCGTGAGCAATGCCGGGGTTGTGAGTTCGAGCCTCACCTGGGGCATACTTTTAATTCTTAGCAGCTGTCTCTGACAGCAACAGGAGGCTAGGTTTGAGATGTATCAGCTATTTGAGTAACATAATTGTGCATTCGAGACGCTAGCTGCGTCTTCCTCGGTAGTATAGTGGTTAGTATCCCCGCCTGTCACGCGAGAGACCGGGGTTCGATTCCCCGCCGGGGAGGCACATCCGATTTTTAATTGCTGCTCTATCACTCGCCGAACTTAGTGTAGGACGTTTGCGGCTACTAGCACCATATCTCTCGCACACAGGGATGTGTGTACAGCGCATCCTCGGTAGTATAGTGGTTAGTATCCACGCCTGTCACGCGGGAGACCATGGTTCGATTCCCCGCCGGGGAGATGCGATTTTTATCTCACAAACCTGTTCGAGTGTTGCGCGTATGGGGGTCGTAAGAGCATTAACTTTGCGATCGTGGAGTGTAGTTGGTGCGAAATCTTAAAAAATGCTACATCTTAGGAAGTGGTTCTCGCATTCTTCACACTTCAGAATTACTGGGTTTGCTGTTAACGCTGAATCAAAGCACCCCAGCCGACGCTGTGGGCGTAATAATCGAGCTCGACACAGTCCGCAAAAGAAATAATTTTAGCAGAGCGTGGTTTCGATCCACGGACCTCTGGGTTATGGGCCCAGCACGCTTCCACTGCGCCACTCTGCTGGCTGGGGTTGCGCCGGCTCTGCGCCACGTGACGTGGGACACTTGGAAAGTGTTGTCTGCGTCGCTTTCACACGCCTGTATTTAATTGCGTATCATCTCCTACAGCTCTCAGCTTGACTTGTCTCGACTTTGCTCGACTGACGCTACGCTGACGCTTGCAGGCAGCGATATTTACCACGATCGACTCGACATGCAGCTGCGAGATGCACAGGAGCAACAAAGCACTCCACGATGCGGCGACATACGAAATCCACTGGCCAGCTACGCGTCGGCAACTAACAAAATGCCGACCTTGCCAGGATTCGAACCTGGAATCTTCTGATCCGTAGTCAGACGCGTTATCCGTTGCGCCACAGGGCCAGTGGCAGCATTTCTTTCTACGAGACAAGTGCAATTCGCTAAGAAACGTGTTCTCCATGGCTGAGCAAGCTCCCAACACGAAGCATTGGTAGTCAGGTGCCAAAGTCGCAGTATGGCATCAGGTGGCGATCGTATGTTTCTGTGGCCACCACTGGTTTGCAGC
Source organism: Schistocerca serialis cubense (assembly GCF_023864345.2). NCBI lineage: Eukaryota > Metazoa > Arthropoda > Insecta > Orthoptera > Acrididae > Schistocerca > Schistocerca serialis. Next base: position 445,386,625 of record NC_064646.1, on the reverse strand, counting down.
AAAGTGAATACCGCTAACTGAGAGCACTGTGTTGTAGCCCCAGTGGCGCAATTGGTTAGCGCACGGTACTTATAAGGCAGTAGCCGTGAGCAATGCCGGGGTTGTGAGTTCGAGCCTCACCTGGGGCATACTTTTAATTCTTAGCAGCTGTCTCTGACAGCAACAGGAGGCTAGGTTTGAGATGTATCAGCTATTTGAGTAACATAATTGTGCATTCGAGACGCTAGCTGCGTCTTCCTCGGTAGTATAGTGGTTAGTATCCCCGCCTGTCACGCGGGATACCGGGGTTCGATTCCACGCCGGGGAGGCACATCCGATTTTTAATTGCTGCTCTATCACTCGCCGAACTTAGTGTAGGACGTTTGCGGCTACTAGCACCATATCTCTCGCACACAGGCATGTGTGTACAGCGCATCCTCGGTAGTATAGTGGTTAGTATCCCCGCCTGTCACGCGGGAGACCGGGGTTCGATTCCCCGCCGGGGAGATGCGATTTTTATCTCACAAACCTGTTCGAGTGTTGCGCGTATGGGGGTCGTAAGAGCATAAACTTTGCGATCGTGGAGTGTAGTTGGTGCGAAATCTTAAAAAATGCTACATCTTAGGAAGTGGTTCTCGCATTCTTCACACTTCAGAATTACGGGGTTTGCTGTTAACGCTGAATCAAAGCACCCCAGCCGACGCTGTGGGCGTAATAATCGAGCTCGACACAGTCCGCAAAAGAAATAATTTTAGCAGAGCGTGGTTTCGATCCACGGACCTCTGGGTTATGGGCCCAGCACGCTTCCACTGCGCCACTCTGCTGGCTGGGGTTGCGCCGGCTCTGCGCCACGTGACGTGGGACAATTGGAAAGTGTTGTCTGCGTCGCTTTCACACGCCTGTATTTAATTGCGTATCATCTCCTACAGCTCTCAGCTTGACTTGTCTCGACTTTGCTCGACTGACGCTACGCTGACGCTTGCAGGCAGCGATATTTACCACGATCGACTCGACATGCAGCTGCGAGATGCACAGGAGCAACAAAGCACTCCACGATGCGGCGACATACGAAATCCACTGGCCAGCTACGCGTCGGCAACTAACAAAATGCCGACCCTGCCAGGATTCGAACCTGGAATCTTCTGATCCGTAGTCAGACGCGTTATCCGTTGCGCCACAGGGCCAGTGGCAGCATTTCTTTCTACGAGACAAGTGCAATTCGCTAAGAAACGTGTTCTCCATGGCTGAGCAAGCTCCCAAGGAAGGTACCTCTCGTCCAGCTGCGTGGCCGCAGTGCGCCTGCAGAGCTTAGAGCTTGCCACGCATCTGCTCTCGCTGTTCGACAGGTAGCAGAAGGCAAGGCGCGCGTTTTCCCGCGTTTTCTCGACGACCAGAGCCGGTTGATGTGCATGTAAGCGTAGCATATGAAACAAGAATAGCACGAAGCATTGGTAGTCATGTGCCAAAGTCGCAGTATGGCATCAGGTGGCGATCGTATGTTTCTGTGGCCACCACTGGTTTGCAGCAAAGTGAATACCGCTAACTGAGAGCACTGTGTTGTAGCCCCAGTGGCGCAATTGGTTAGCGCACGGTACTTATAAGGCAGTAGCCGTGAGCAATGCCGGGGTTGTGAGTTCGAGCCTCACCTGGGGCATACTTTTAATTCTTAGCAGCTGTCTCTGACAGCAACAGGAGGCTAGGTTTGAGATGTATCAGCTATTTGAGTAACATAATTGTGCATTCGAGACGCTAGCTGCGTCTTCCTCGGTAGTATAGTGGTTAGTATCCCCGCCTGTCACGCGAGAGACCGGGGTTCGATTCCCCGCCGGGGAGGCACATCCGATTTTTAATTGCTGCTCTATCACTCGCCGAACTTAGTGTAGGACGTTTGCGGCTACTAGCACCATATCTCTCGCACACAGGGATGTGTGTACAGCGCATCCTCGGTAGTATAGTGGTTAGTATCCACGCCTGTCACGCGGGAGACCATGGTTCGATTCCCCGCCGGGGAGATGCGATTTTTATCTCACAAACCTGTTCGAGTGTTGCGCGTATGGGGGTCGTAAGAGCATTAACTTTGCGATCGTGGAGTGTAGTTGGTGCGAAATCTTAAAAAATGCTACATCTTAGGAAGTGGTTCTCGCATTCTTCACACTTCAGAATTACTGGGTTTGCTGTTAACGCTGAATCAAAGCACCCCAGCCGACGCTGTGGGCGTAATAATCGAGCTCGACACAGTCCGCAAAAGAAATAATTTTAGCAGAGCGTGGTTTCGATCCACGGACCTCTGGGTTATGGGCCCAGCACGCTTCCACTGCGCCACTCTGCTGGCTGGGGTTGCGCCGGCTCTGCGCCACGTGACGTGGGACACTTGGAAAGTGTTGTCTGCGTCGCTTTCACACGCCTGTATTTAATTGCGTATCATCTCCTACAGCTCTCAGCTTGACTTGTCTCGACTTTGCTCGACTGACGCTACGCTGACGCTTGCAGGCAGCGATATTTACCACGATCGACTCGACATGCAGCTGCGAGATGCACAGGAGCAACAAAGCACTCCACGATGCGGCGACATACGAAATCCACTGGCCAGCTACGCGTCGGCAACTAACAAAATGCCGACCTTGCCAGGATTCGAACCTGGAATCTTCTGATCCGTAGTCAGACGCGTTATCCGTTGCGCCACAGGGCCAGTGGCAGCATTTCTTTCTACGAGACAAGTGCAATTCGCTAAGAAACGTGTTCTCCATGGCTGAGCAAGCTCCCAACACGAAGCATTGGTAGTCAGGTGCCAAAGTCGCAGTATGGCATCAGGTGGCGATCGTATGTTTCTGTGGCCACCACTGGTTTGCAGCAAAGTGAATACCGCTAACTGAGAGCACTGTGTTGTAGCCCCAGTGGCGCAATTGGTTAGCGCACGGTACTTATAAGGCAGTAGCCGTGAGCAATGCCGGGGTTGTGAGTTCGAGCCTCACCTGGGGCATACTTTTAATTCTTAGCAGCTGTCTCTGACAGCAACAGGAGGCTAGGTTTGAGATGTATCAGCTATTTGAGTAACATAATTGTGCATTCGAGACGCTAGCTGCGTCTTCCTCGGTAGTATAGTGGTTAGTATCCCCGCCTGTCACGCGGGATACCGGGGTTCGATTCCACGCCGGGGAGGCACATCCGATTTTTAATTGCTGCTCTATCACTCGCCGAACTTAGTGTAGGACGTTTGCGGCTACTAGCACCATATCTCTCGCACACAGGCATGTGTGTACAGCGCATCCTCGGTAGTATAGTGGTTAGTATCCCCGCCTGTCACGCGGGAGACCGGGGTTCGATTCCCCGCCGGGGAGATGCGATTTTTATCTCACAAACCTGTTCGAGTGTTGCGCGTATGGGGGTCGTAAGAGCATAAACTTTGCGATCGTGGAGTGTAGTTGGTGCGAAATCTTAAAAAATGCTACATCTTAGGAAGTGGTTCTCGCATTCTTCACACTTCAGAATTACGGGGTTTGCTGTTAACGCTGAATCAAAGCTCCCCAGCCGACGCTGTGGGCGTAATAATCGAGCTCGACACAGTCCGCAAAAGAAATAATTTTAGCAGAGCGTGGTTTCGATCCACGGACCTCTGGGTTATGGGCCCAGCACGCTTCCACTGCGCCACTCTGCTGGCTGGGGTTGCGCCGGCTCTGCGCCACGTGACGTGGGACAATTGGAAAGTGTTGTCTGCGTCGCTTTCACACGCCTGTATTTAATTGCGTATCATCTCCTACAGCTCTCAGCTTGACTTGTCTCGACTTTGCTCGACTGACGCTACGCTGACGCTTGCAGGCAGCGATATTTACCACGATCGACTCGACATGCAGCTGCGAGATGCACAGGAGCAACAAAGCACTCCACGATGCGGCGACATACGAAATCCACTGGCCAGCTACGCGTCGGCAACTAACAAAATGCCGACCCTGCCAGGATTCGAACCTGGAATCTTCTGATCCGTAGTCAGACGCGTTATCCGTTGCGCCACAGGGCCAGTGGCAGCATTTCTTTCTACGAGACAAGTGCAATTCGCTAAGAAACGTGTTCTCCATGGCTGAGCAAGCTCCCAAGGAAGGTACCTCTCGTCCAGCTGCGTGGCCGCAGTGCGCCTGCAGAGCTTAGAGCTTGCCACGCATCTGCTCTCGCTGTTCGACAGGTAGCAGAAGGCAAGGCGCGCGTTTTCCCGCGTTTTCTCGACGACCAGAGCCGGTTGATGTGCATGTAAGCGTAGCATATGAAACAAGAATAGCACGAAGCATTGGTAGTCAGGTGCCAAAGTCGCAGTATGGCATCAGGTGGCGATCGTATGTTTCTGTGGCCACCACTGGTTTGCAGCAAAGTGAATACCGCTAACTGAGAGCACTGTGTTGTAGCCCCAGTGGCGCAATTGGTTAGCGCACGGTACTTATAAGGCAGTAGCCGTGAGCAATGCCGGGGTTGTGAGTTCGAGCCTCACCTGGGGCATACTTTTAATTCTTAGCAGCTGTCTCTGACAGCAACAGGAGGCTAGGTTTGAGATGTATCAGCTATTTGAGTAACATAATTGTGCATTCGAGACGCTAGCTGCGTCTTCCTCGGTAGTATAGTGGTTAGTATCCCCGCCTGTCACGCGGGAGACCGGGGTTCGATTCCCCGCCGGGGAGGCACATCCGATTTTTAATTGCTGCTCTATCACTCGCCGAACTTAGTGTAGGACGTTTGCGGCTACTAGCACCATATCTCTCGCACACAGGGATGTGTGTACAGCGCATCCTCGGTAGTATAGTGGTTAGTATCCCCGCCTGTCACGCGGGAGACCATGGTTCGATTCCCCGCCGGGGAGATGCGATTTTTATCTCACAAACCTGTTCGAGTGTTGCGCGTATGGGGGTCGTAAGAGCATTAACTTTGCGATCGTGGAGTGTAGTTGGTGCGAAATCTTAAAAAATGCTACATCTTAGGAAGTGGTTCTCGCATTCTTCACACTTCAGAATTACGGGGTTTGCTGTTAACGCTGAATCAAAGCACCCCAGCCGACGCTGTGGGCGTAATAATCGAGCTCGACACAGTCCGCAAAAGAAATAATTTTAGCAGAGCGTGGTTTCGATCCACGGACCTCTGGGTTATGGGCCCAGCACGCTTCCACTGCGCCACTCTGCTGGCTGGGGTTGCGCCGGCTCTGCGCCACGTGACGTGGGACACTTGGAAAGTGTTGTCTGCGTCGCTTTCACACGCCTGTATTTAATTGCGTATCATCTCCTACAGCTCTCAGCTTGACTTGTCTCGACTTTGCTCGACTGACGCTACGCTGACGCTTGCAGGCAGCGATATTTACCACGATCGACTCGACATGCAGCTGCGAGATGCACAGGAGCAACAAAGCACTCCACGATGCGGCGACATACGAAATCCACTGGCCAGCTACGCGTCGGCAACTAACAAAATGCCGACCTTGCCAGGATTCGAACCTGGAATCTTCTGATCCGTAGTCAGACGCGTTATCCGTTGCGCCACAGGGCCAGTGGCAGCATTTCTTTCTACGAGACAAGTGCAATTCGCTAAGAAACGTGTTCTCCATGGCTGAGCAAGCTCCCAACACGAAGCATTGGTAGTCAGGTGCCAAAGTCGCAGTATGGCATCAGGTGGCGATCGTATGTTTCTGTGGCCACCACTGGTTTGCAGCAAAGTGAATACCGCTAACTGAGAGCACTGTGTTGTAGCCCCAGTGGCGCAATTGGTTAGCGCACGGTACTTATAAGGCAGTAGCCGTGAGCAATGCCGGGGTTGTGAGTTCGAGCCTCACCTGGGGCATACTTTTAATTCTTAGCAGCTGTCTCTGACAGCAACAGGAGGCTAGGTTTGAGATGTATCAGCTATTTGAGTAACATAATTGTGCATTCGAGACGCTAGCTGCGTCTTCCTCGGTAGTATAGTGGTTACTATCCCCGCCTGTCACGCGGGATACCGGGGTTCGATTCCACGCCGGGGAGGCACATCCGATTTTTAATTGCTGCTCTATCACTCGCCGAACTTAGTGTAGGACGTTTGCGGCTACTAGCACCATATCTCTCGCACACAGGCATGTGCGTACAGCGCATCCTCGGTAGTATAGTGGTTAGTATCCCCGCCTGTCACGCGGGAGACCGGGGTTCGATTCCCCGCCGGGGAGATGCGATTTTTATCTCACAAACCTGTTCGAGTGTTGCGCGTATGGGGGTCGTAAGAGCATAAACTTTGCGATCGTGGAGTGTAGTTGGTGCGAAATCTTAAAAAATGCTACATCTTAGGAAGTGGTTCTCGCATTCTTCACACTTCAGAATTACGGGGTTTGCTGTTAACGCTGAATCAAAGCACCCCAGCCGACGCTGTGGGCGTAATAATCGAGCGCGACACAGTCCGCAAAAGAAATAATTTTAGCAGAGCGTGGTTTCGATCCACGGACCTCTGGGTTATGGGCCCAGCACGCTTCCACTGCGCCACTCTGCTGGCTGGGGTTGCGCCGGCTCTGCGCCACGTGACGTGGGACACTTGGAAAGTGTTGTCTGCGTCGCTTTCACACGCCTGTATTTAATTGCGTATCATCTCCTACAGCTCTCAGCTTGACTTGTCTCGACTTTGCTCGACTGACGCTACGCTGACGCTTGCAGGCAGCGATATTTACCACGATCGACTCGACATGCAGCTGCGAGATGCACAGGAGCAACAAAGCACTCCACGATGCGGCGACATACGAAATCCACTGGCCAGCTACGCGTCGGCAACTAACAAAATGCCGACCTTGCCAGGATTCGAACCTGGAATCTTCTGATCCGTAGTCAGACGCGTTATCCGTTGCGCCACAGGGCCAGTGGCAGCATTTCTTTCTACGAGACAAGTGCAATTCGCTAAGAAACGTGTTCTCCATGGCTGAGCAAGCTCCCAACACGAAGCATTGGTAGTCAGGTGCCAAAGTCGCAGTATGGCATCAGGTGGCGATCGTATGTTTCTGTGGCCACCACTGGTTTGCAGCAAAGTGAATACCGCTAACTGAGAGCACTGTGTTGTAGCCCCAGTGGCGCAATTGGTTAGCGCACGGTACTTATAAGGCAGTAGCCGTGAGCAATGCCGGGGTTGTGAGTTCGAGCCTCACCTGGGGCATACTTTTAATTCTTAGCAGCTGTCTCTGACAGCAACAGGAGGCTAGGTTTGAGATGTATCAGCTATTTGAGTAACATAATTGTGCATTCGAGACGCTAGCTGCGTCTTCCTCGGTAGTATAGTGGTTAGTATCCCCGCCTGTCACGCGGGATACCGGGGTTCGATTCCACGCCGGGGAGGCACATCCGATTTTTAATTGCTGCTCTATCACTCGCCGAACTTAGTGTAGGACGTTTGCGGCTACTAGCACCATATCTCTCGCACACAGGCATGTGCGTACAGCGCATCCTCGGTAGTATAGTGGTTAGTATCCCCGCCTGTCACGCGGGAGACCGGGGTTCGATTCCCCGCCGGGGAGATGCGATTTTTATCTCACAAACCTGTTCGAGTGTTGCGCGTATGGGGGTCGTAAGAGCATAAACTTTGCGATCGTGGAGTGTAGTTGGTGCGAAATCTTAAAAAATGCTACATCTTAGGAAGTGGTTCTCGCATTCTTCACACTTCAGAATTACGGGGTTTGCTGTTAACGCTGAATCAAAGCACCCCAGCCGACGCTGTGGGCGTAATAATCGAGCGCGACACAGTCCGCAAAAGAAATAATTTTAGCAGAGCGTGGTTTCGATCCACGGACCTCTGGGTTATGGGCCCAGCACGCTTCCACTGCGCCACTCTGCTGGCTGGGGTTGCGCCGGCTCTGCGCCACGTGACGTGGGACAATTGGAAAGTGTTGTCTGCGTCGCTTTCACACGCCTGTATTTAATTGCGTATCATCTCCTACAGCTCTCAGCTTGACTTGTCTCGACTTTGCTCGACTGACGCTACGCTGACGCTTGCAGGCAGCGATATTTACCACGATCGACTCGACATGCAGCTGCGAGATGCACAGGAGCAACAAAGCACTCCACGATGCGGCGACATACGAAATCCACTGGCCAGCTACGCGTCGGCAACTAACAAAATGCCGACCCTGCCAGGATTCGAACCTGGAATCTTCTGATCCGTAGTCAGACGCGTTATCCGTTGCGCCACAGGGCCAGTGGCAGCATTTCTTTCTACGAGACAAGTGCAATTCGCTAAGAAACGTGTTCTCCATGGCTGAGCAAGTTCCCAAGGAAGGTACCTCTCGTCCAGCTGCGTGGCCGCAGTGCGCCTGCAGAGCTTAGAGCTTGCCACGCATCTGCTCTCGCTGTTCGACAGGTAGCAGAAGGCAAGGCGCGCGTTTTCCCGCGTTTTCTCGACGACCAGAGCCGGTTGATGTGCATGTAAGCGTAGCATATGAAACAAGAATAGCACGAAGCATTGGTAGTCAGGTGCCAAAGTCGCAGTATGGCATCAGGTGGCGATCGTATGTTTCTGTGGCCACCACTGGTTTGCAGCAAAGTGAATACCGCTAACTGAGAGCACTGTGTTGTAGCCCCAGTGGCGCAATTGGTTAGCGCACGGTACTTATAAGGCAGTAGCCGTGAGCAATGCCGGGGTTGTGAGTTCGAGCCTCACCTGGGGCATACTTTTAATTCTTAGCAGCTGTCTCTGACAGCAACAGGAGGCTAGGTTTGAGATGTATCAGCTATTTGAGTAACATAATTGTGCATTCGAGACGCTAGCTGCGTCTTCCTCGGTAGTATAGTGGTTAGTATCCCCGCCTGTCACGCGGGAGACCGGGGTTCGATTCCCCGCCGGGGAGGCACATCCGATTTTTAATTGCTGCTCTATCACTCGCCGAACTTAGTGTAGGACGTTTGCGGCTACTAGCACCATATCTCTCGCACACAGGGATGTGTGTACAGCGCATCCTCGGTAGTATAGTGGTTAGTATCCCCGCCTGTCACGCGGGAGACCATGGTTCGATTCCCCGCCGGGGAGATGCGATTTTTATCTCACAAACCTGTTCGAGTGTTGCGCGTATGGGGGTCGTAAGAGCATTAACTTTGCGATCGTGGAGTGTAGTTGGTGCGAAATCTTAAAAAATGCTACATCTTAGGAAGTGGTTCTCGCATTCTTCACACTTCAGAATTACGGGGTTTGCTGTTAACGCTGAATCAAAGCACCCCAGCCGACGCTGTGGGCGTAATAATCGAGCTCGACACAGTCCGCAAAAGAAATAATTTTAGCAGAGCGTGGTTTCGATCCACGGACCTCTGGGTTATGGGCCCAGCACGCTTCCACTGCGCCACTCTGCTGGCTGGGGTTGCGCCGGCTCTGCGCCACGTGACGTGGGACACTTGGAAAGTGTTGTCTGCGTCGCTTTCACACGCCTGTATTTAATTGCGTATCATCTCCTACAGCTCTCAGCTTGACTTGTCTCGACTTTGCTCGACTGACGCTACGCTGACGCTTGCAGGCAGCGATATTTACCACGATCGACTCGACATGCAGCTGCGAGATGCACAGGAGCAACAAAGCACTCCACGATGCGGCGACATACGAAATCCACTGGCCAGCTACGCGTCGGCAACTAACAAAATGCCGACCTTGCCAGGATTCGAACCTGGAATCTTCTGATCCGTAGTCAGACGCGTTATCCGTTGCGCCACAGGGCCAGTGGCAGCATTTCTTTCTACGAGACAAGTGCAATTCGCTAAGAAACGTGTTCTCCATGGCTGAGCAAGCTCCCAACACGAAGCATTGGTAGTCAGGTGCGAAAGTCGCAGTATGGCATCAGGTGGCGATCGTATGTTTCTGTGGCCACCACTGGTTTGCAGCAAAGTGAATACCGCTAACTGAGAGCACTGTGTTGTAGCCCCAGTGGCGCAATTGGTTAGCGCGCGGTACTTATAAGGCAGTAGCCGTGAGCAATGCCGGGGTTGTGAGTTCGAGCCTCACCTGGGGCATACTTTTAATGCTTAGCAGCTGTCTCTGACAGCAACAGGAGGCTAGGTTTGAGATGTATCAGCTATTTGAGTAACATAATTGTGCATTCGAGACGCTAGCTGCGTCTTCCTCGGTAGTATAGTGGTTAGTATCCCCGCCTGTCACGCGGGATACCGGGGTTCGATTCCCCGCCGGGGAGGCACATCCGATTTTTAATTGCTGCTCTATCACTCGCCGAACTTAGTGTAGGACGTTTGCGGCTACTAGCACCATATCTCTCGCACACAGGCATGTGTGTACAGCGCATCCTCGGTAGTATAGTGGTTAGTATCCCCGCCTGTCACGCGGGAGACCGGGGTTCGATTCCCCGCCGGGGAGATGCGATTTTTATCTCACAAACCTGTTCGAGTGTTGCGCGTATGGGGGTCGTAAGAGCATTAACTTTGCGATCGTGGAGTGTAGTTGGTGCGAAATCTTAAAAAATGCTACATCTTAGGAAGTGGTTCTCGCATTCTTCACACTTCAGAATTACGGGGTTTGCTGTTAACGCTGAATCAAAGCACCCCAGCCGACGCTGTGGGCGTAATAATCGAGCTCGACACAGTCCGCAAAAGAAATAATTTTAGCAGAGCGTGGTTTCGATCCACGGACCTCTGGGTTATGGGCCCAGCACGCTTCCACTGCGCCACTCTGCTGGCTGGGGTTGCGCCGGCTCTGCGCCACGTGACGTGGGACACTTGGAAAGTGTTGTCTGCGTCGCTTTCACACGCCTGTATTTAATTGCGTATCATCTCCTACAGCTCTCAGCTTGACTTGTCTCGACTTTGCTCGACTGACGCTACGCTGACGCTTGCAGGCAGCGATATTTACCACGATCGACTCGACATGCAGCTGCGAGATGCACAGGAGCAACAAAGCACTCCACGATGCGGCGACATACGAAATCCACTGGCCAGCTACGCGTCGGCAACTAACAAAATGCCGACCCTGCCAGGATTCGAACCTGGAATCTTCTGATCCGTAGTCAGACGCGTTATCCGTTGCGCCACAGGGCCAGTGGCAGCATTTCTTTCTACGAGACAAGTGCAATTCGCTAAGAAACGTGTTCTCCATGGCTGAGCAAGCTCCCAAGGAAGGTACCTCTCGTCCAGCTGCGTGGCCGCAGTGCGCCTGCAGAGCTTAGAGCTTGCCACGCATCTGCTCTCGCTGTTCGACAGGTAGCAGAAGGCAAGGCGCGCGTTTTCCCGCGTTTTCTCGACGACCAGAGCCGGTTGATGTGCATGTAAGCGTAGCATATGAAACAAGAATAGCACGAAGCATTGGTAGTCAGGTGCCAAAGTCGCAGTATGGCATCAGGTGGCGATCGTATGTTTCTGTGGCCACCACTGGTTTGCAGCAAAGTGAATACCGCTAACTGAGAGCACTGTGTTGTAGCCCCAGTGGCGCAATTGGTTAGCGCACGGTACTTATAAGGCAGTAGCCGTGAGCAATGCCGGGGTTGTGAGTTCGAGCCTCACCTGGGGCATACTTTTAATTCTTAGCAGCTGTCTCTGACAGCAACAGGAGGCTAGGTTTGAGATGTATCAGCTATTTGAGTAACATAATTGTGCATTCGAGACGCTAGCTGCGTCTTCCTCGGTAGTATAGTGGTTAGTATCCCCGCCTGTCACGCGGGAGACCGGGGTTCGATTCCCCGCCGGGGAGGCACATCCGATTTTTAATTGCTGCTCTATCACTCGCCGAACTTAGTGTAGGACGTTTGCGGCTACTAGCACCATATCTCTCGCACACAGGGATGTGTGTACAGCGCATCCTCGGTAGTATAGTGGTTAGTATCCCCGCCTGTCACGCGGGAGACCATGGTTCGATTCCCCGCCGGGGAGATGCGATTTTTATCTCACAAACCTGTTCGAGTGTTGCGCGTATGGGGGTCGTAAGAGCATTAACTTTGCGATCGTGGAGTGTAGTTGGTGCGAAATCTTAAAAAATGCTACATCTTAGGAAGTGGTTCTCGCATTCTTCACACTTCAGAATTACGGGGTTTGCTGTTAACGCTGAATCAAAGCACCCCAGCCGACGCTGTGGGCGTAATAATCGAGCTCGACACAGTCCGCAAAAGAAATAATTTTAGCAGAGCGTGGTTTCGATCCACGGACCTCTGGGTTATGGGCCCAGCACGCTTCCACTGCGCCACTCTGCTGGCTGGGGTTGCGCCGGCTCTGCGCCACGTGACGTGGGACACTTGGAAAGTGTTGTCTGCGTCGCTTTCACACGCCTGTATTTAATTGCGTATCATCTCCTACAGCTCTCAGCTTGACTTGTCTCGACTTTGCTCGACTGACGCTACGCTGACGCTTGCAGGCAGCGATATTTACCACGATCGACTCGACATGCAGCTGCGAGATGCACAGGAGCAACAAAGCACTCCACGATGCGGCGACATACGAAATCCACTGGCCAGCTACGCGTCGGCAACTAACAAAATGCCGACCTTGCCAGGATTCGAACCTGGAATCTTCTGATCCGTAGTCAGACGCGTTATCCGTTGCGCCACAGGGCCAGTGGCAGCATTTCTTTCTACGAGACAAGTGCAATTCGCTAAGAAACGTGTTCTCCATGGCTGAGCAAGCTCCCAAGGAAGGTACCTCTCGTCCAGCTGCGTGGCCGCAGTGCGCCTGCAGAGCTTAGAGCTTGCCACGCATCTGCTCTCGCTGTTCGACAGGTAGCAGAAGGCAAGGCGCGCGTTTTCCCGCGTTTTCTCGACGACCAGAGCCGGTTGATGTGCATGTAAGCGTAGCATATGAAACAAGAATAGCACGAAGCATTGGTAGTCAGGTGCCAAAGTCGCAGTATGGCATCAGGTGGCGATCGTATGTTTCTGTGGCCACCACTGGTTTGCAGCAAAGTGAATACCGCTAACTGAGAGCACTGTGTTGTAGCCCCAGTGGCGCAATTGGTTAGCGCACGGTACTTATAAGGCAGTAGCCGTGAGCAATGCCGGGGTTGTGAGTTCGAGCCTCACCTGGGGCATACTTTTAATTCTTAGCAGCTGTCTCTGACAGCAACAGGAGGCTAGGTTTGAGATGTATCAACTATTTGAGTAACATAATTGTGCATTCGAGACGATAGCTGCGTCTTCCTCGGTAGTATAGTGGTTAGTATCCCCGCCTGTCACGCGGGAGACCGGGGTTCGATTCCCCGCCGGGGAGGCACATCCGATTTTTAATTGCTGCTCTATCACTCGCCGAACTTAGTGTAGGACGTTTGCGGCTACTAGCACCATATCTCTCGCACACAGGCATGTGTGTACAGCGCATCCTCGGTAGTATAGTGGTTAGTATCCCCGCCTGTCACGCGGGAGACCTGGGTTCGATTCCCCGCCGGGGAGATGCGATTTTTATCTCACAAACCTGTTCGAGTGTTGCGCGTATGGGGGTCGTAAGAGCATTAACTTTGCGGTCGTGGAGTGTAGTTGGTGCGAAATCTTAAAAAATGCTACATCTTAGGAAGTGGTTCTCGCATTCTTCACACTTCAGAATTACGGGGTTTGCTGTTAACGCTGAATCAAAGCACCCCAGCCGACGCTGTGGGCGTAATAATCGAGCTCGACACAGTCCGCAAAAGAAATAATTTTAGCAGAGCGTGGTTTCGATCCACGGACCTCTGGGTTATGGGCCCAGCACGCTTCCACTGCGCCACTCTGCTGGCTGGGGTTGCGCCGGCTCTGCGCCACGTGACGTGGGACACTTGGAAAGTGTTGTCTGCGTCGCTTTCACACGCCTGTATTTAATTGCGTATCATCTCCTACAGCTCTCAGCTTGACTTGTCTCGACTTTGCTCGACTGACGCTACGCTGACGCTTGCAGGCAGCGATATTTACCACGATCGACTCGACATGCAGCTGCGAGATGCACAGGAGCAACAAAGCACTCCACGATGCGGCGACATACGAAATCCACTGGCCAGCTACGCGTCGGCAACTAACAAAATGCCGACCTTGCCAGGATTCGAACCTGGAATCTTCTGATCCGTAGTCAGACGCGTTATCCGTTGCGCCACAGGGCCAGTGGCAGCATTTCTTTCTACGAGACAAGTGCAATTCGCTAAGAAACGTGTTCTCCATGGCTGAGCAAGCTCCCAAGGAAGGTACCTCTCGTCCAGCTGCGTGGCCGCAGTGCGCCTGCAGAGCTTAGAGCTTGCCACGCATCTGCTCTCGCTGTTCGACAGGTAGCAGAAGGCAAGGCGCGCGTTTTCCCGCGTTTTCTCGACGACCAGAGCCGGTTGATGTGCATGTAAGCGTAGCATATGAAACAAGAATAGCACGAAGCATTGGTAGTCAGGTGCCAAAGTCGCAGTATGGCATCAGGTGGCGATCGTATGTTTCTGTGGCCACCACTGGTTTGCAGCAAAGTGAATACCGCTAACTGAGAGCACTGTGTTGTAGCCCCAGTCTCGCCGCGTCAGCCGTGCTGTGCGGACGTGTGCTGAGTTTCGTGCGCCGCAGTCTGCTGTGCTTCGGCGTGGTAAGTCGCAGTGCGTCTTGCATCGTTGCAGAACTTCTACGCATATTGAAATTTGAAATATGAATCCGTGATGGCCCACTTGAACAGACAAGATACTTTGAAATTCTCGTTTGATCGTAATTACGCCCGACCTAAACTACACGAAATCGAAGATTGGTTGGAATACGAAGTGAAAGTTGATTCAGAGGATGTCATCGGAATGCATCTTTCGATAGTGAGCAGCGTTGTATTTGTGAAATTGAGGAATGCTAACTTATGTGACAAAATAGTTGAGTCTTGCGGAGGAAGTATGAAATTTAAGCATTGTGATGGAAACGTAGGCGAAGTCACCGTAACACATGCAGGGTTTGGAATACGAACTATCAGGATATTCGAACTACCATTCGAAGTACCGGCGGAACAAATAAACGCAGTGATAGCGCCGTACGGTAAAGTTCTCAGCAATGTTGCCGAACGGTGGTCCAACGCGCGCAAATTCCAAGTTCTCAACGGAGTGAGGCAATTAAAGGTCGATTTGCACAAACATGTACCGTCATACATCAGCGTCTGTGGATACCGAGGTATCGTTATATACGACGGCCAGCCGAGGACGTGCGCGGCGTGCCACTCTCCCGGCCACGTCCGCGCGGAGTGTTTACAGCGGCGAGTGGCGCAGCTGCCGGCTGGCGAGGCGCCGCGACCGCCGGCTATGACTGCGCTGCCGGCGACTTACGCTACGGCTGCCCGCGGCCAAGTCCTGACCCCAAGGCCTGATGTGAACACGGAGAACCATCCAACCCGAGACGCAGTCCAGATTGCCACCACTGACTCAACAGAAGCGAGACCAACCGAACCTAAGGAAATCGTGACAGCTGTAACGGTTTCAACACAACAGACACCGAAAGATATTGGGAGCCACAGCAAATTATCCGATTCCTCTGCTGTTGAGAATGACATGCAAGAACCATCCCGGAATGAGCAACCTCATTGTGAACCGATTTCTCTATTGACACCATCATCCACCAAGAGCACGGTCGACAATTTAGCTCGAAACACCACCCGCTTAGAAGATTTGAAGAATGCTGAGGAAGACAACATCAGACAGCAGCCGGTGAAACCTAAACGGCAAACACGAAAACAGAGCCCTGAAGAGATTCAAGAACTGGAGAAAAAACTCTCCCGTACCAAAAAAATTCTTAAAACAGATCGAAGCGGAAAGCAAGGCGTGGTAGACATCGGAAAACCAGACATCCCCAACCCGAACGAGGACGTACAGATGAACCTCGCCCCTCCAATTGAAGAACCAATGGACACTGTTGACCGCTGCGGAGCTGATACGGGGACAGCATGGTCTGACGACACTGAATGCGCTTAGTTGGACTACCGAATGACGCAGGCGTATAAAATCGCCACGCTCAATGTAAACAGAATAGTTTCGGACGTAAAGTTACAATCTGTGAAGGACTACTTATATGCCGCCGACATTGACATAGCGATGTTACAAGAGGTAGTTACAACCAAAATAGCGGATGTGTACGGATATGAGGCGATCTTAAACATAGGCAATGAATGTGGAACAGGAATACTGTTCAAACACGGCATACCATGTACAGCAAAAGCAATACTTGAATCTGGACGAGGCATAACTGCACAAATAAATGATCTGCTTCTTGTTAATATATATGCTCCCTCTGGATCCAGCGGAAAACGAGCAAGGGGCAACCTGTTCCGGGACGAAATTGTCCCATTAATAACGGATCCTCGACTGCACATAATTTTGGGTGGAGATTTTAACTGCGTATTGCGTCCAGAAGATCAAATCCCGAACTTCAACTTTTGTGAGGAGCTGTTGCTGTTAATTAACGGGCTCGATATGATAGATGCTTGGTGCCACCTTCGCCCGCACACCCGAGGATACACGTACGTATCCAGTACTTCGGCAAGCAGACTAGACAGGCTGTATGTAACGAAAGGTTTTATCCATAATGTAACTGACTGTGAAATTTGGCCTCTTAACTTCTCGGATCACTGCGCATTTCATATAACCGCGAAGCATACTAAACAAAAAACATTCCTGGGAAGGGGCGTATGGCAGCTAAACGTGTCACTTTTGGAGGACGCAGTACTGACACAGGAGGTCCATGCTACATGGCAGCGTTGTCTTCGGATGCAATCCAGATATCCTACACGCATCATGTGGTGGCTACAGTCTGCGAAACCGCAGGTAAAAAAATGCATCGCACGATATGGTCGCATGAAAGCGTACTGGCGAAAGCGCACCTTGGAGTATCACTTTCTTTGCCTCCGCGAACT
Source organism: Schistocerca serialis cubense (assembly GCF_023864345.2). Taxonomy (NCBI): domain Eukaryota; kingdom Metazoa; phylum Arthropoda; class Insecta; order Orthoptera; family Acrididae; genus Schistocerca; species Schistocerca serialis. The sequence continues at coordinate 445,369,883 of NC_064646.1, read as the reverse complement.
ATATGATGACCCCATGGGATTAGTAGCAAACAGCTCTAGAATAAAACGCACCAAAGCAAGAATAACGGCGTTGGTACGACAATCACTAGAGGGGAAAAAAGTTCGATCGCGTCCTCCGATTGAACTGACGCAGGAGAATACGTCCGTATATCACGTGATACGGGAAGCCAAGAGAGGTAAACAAAAGTTAATCCACACTCTCAGTGATGAACAGGGGAACGAATACGATCAACAAGTCACAGTTAAAAACTACGTGGTGCAACATTATACAGATTTTTACTCCGCATCGGCGACTGACGCGACGGCAAGTGAGCCGCTTTTATCCAACATTCAATCCACGGTCCATCCGACTGACAACGCCGACCTTGTAGCCCACATAACTGAGGAAGAAGTATGTGCCATAATCAAAGACTCGCCTACAAAGAAATCTGCTGGTTTAGATGGCCTACCCATAGAATTTTATGCTTGTTTTTGGCACATCATAGGACCGGAATTCACCAAAATATGCAATGAATTATTGGGAGACGTGCAGATGCCATCTCAGTTTACCGAAGGAATGATTGTACTGATCCCCAAAAAACCACGTAGCGCTACGCTGAAGGATTTTCGACCACTAACACTCCTCAATTCCGACTATAAAATCTTCACCCGACTCATAAACTGTAGACTGAAGACGGTACTGCCGAAAGTACTTGGCCCTTATCAAATGAGTGCTGTCCCAGGGAGATCAATGTCGAATGCATTATGTGAATATCGAGACATAATATATTTGTCGTGGCTATGCAAATGCAATGTTGGTCTCATGTTTTTAGACTTCGATAAGGCTTTTGACCGCATCAACCACCACTTTCTACTAACTGTAATGCAACGGATGGGATTCAGTGCTCATTTTATTCAGATCATACGCAAATGTATAGTCGGCACTTCCTCTCGAATCAAAATTAATGGTCAGCTAAGTTCACCAGTCCCGATCAAGCAATCAGTGAGACAAGGCTGCCCCCTTTCTATGGCACTATACGCAATCGCCGTAGAACCGTTACTGTTAAACCTGCATCACAGGTTACAAGGCCTACAGGTGTTGGGTACAAAAACCGTGTGTCACGCTTATGCTGATGACGTCAGTGTAGTAGTTAACACGCACTCAGAAATGGAAGTCGTTCAACAACTAATCCACGCTTACGCCACATCTTCCGGAGCCAAACTCAATGAACAAAAATCGAAAATTTTACCTGTCGGACCCCATATGGAGACCATTCCAAGAACATGGCTACAAAGAACAGAGAAGACGAACCACTTAGGTATGATTCTCATGGCCAACCCAAGAGAGATGACAGTAGCCAACTGGGACCATAAACTGCATATATTCAGGGCTACTCTCCGTGAACACAAAACTAGAACGCTCAATCGGACACAGAGAGCTCTACTGATTAACAGCTATGCGCTAAGCAAAATATATCACATCGCAGCAGTGTTACCAGTACCCAAGGATACAGCGCAAAAGCTTTTAGCTGCAGCGTATTGGTTCATATGGAGCGGAAACATCTTTAAAGTCGCTATGCCAACCATAGTGTTAACCCGTGCCGCTGGTGGTTTGGGCGTCAAAGACATCAAGAACCAATGCACTGCCGTATATATGGACCGAATCCGCAAAATACTGCAGTCACCCCATCCGACAATTACGAAAACGTTATTCAACAGGTTAGCCCCAACGAGCAAAAAGGCCCCAGTCGATGTTGGTCGCATCAGCGCTCAACTCGATCACGTCCGGACTTATTACCTGGAAATGAGCTATATTCAAGACACTTCACAGCTGCTTAACACCAGAAGGACCTATTACCACCTCACGAGACACCATAGGCAAAACCCAATTGAAGCGAAATATCCAGCGGTCAACTGGATTAACGTCTGGAAAAACATTAACAATCCCATCCTCCACTCCAAAGTAGTGTCCACGTGGTATGACATTGTGAACGAGAAGGTCCCCACAGGTGAAAAGTTGCACAATATCAAAATGAAGCAGAGTCCGTACTGCGATCATTGCCATACTGTAGATACCTTGGCACACATTCTCATCTGCCGCGACCAATACCACATATGGAACTGGACTAGAAAAAAACTCGCAATAATTACTAGAACCACAGACTCTGCTATAACACTTAAAGATGTACTTCAACCAGACTGGCATTTCTTTCCTGCAACAAAGCACAATAGCTATGTTTGGATTATCGGCCAGTTTGCATATTTTGCAGTTACGAATACACATGCGAGTATAGACGAGTACATACAGTATATAATGGAAGAGCACCACAACCTTAAAACGAGTCGGAAATACAAGGCTTTGTTTCAAAATTTCTTTCTTTACACTTTGCCATAATGAAGCGGCATTTCTTTTTTTTTATTTTTATTTATTTATTTATTTATTTTTTTTTTTTTTTTTTTATTATTATTTTAAGTTGGTGCACAACACTACAGCGAGTTGATACTACTTGTGCTTCATTATAATTAAGTTGGCATTTATTTATTTATTTTTATAGTACAGCAGGTGAAAGTGCCTCAGGAAAACTAATTTTGCCAGAAGCCGTAACATAAACCACATCAGAAGTGCTTGATTGATTTCGTGTTCTTCTTTTCACGAGTATTGGACAGATTGTCACGGCAAGAAGATGTATTCAGTTCCTTTATATATTATTTAAAAAAAAATAATGAAAAAATAAATAAAAAAAGTAGGTTAAGTTAGGGTGAAAGTGGCGGTGGCAACAGAATTTTTTTTTTTTTTTTTTTTTTTTTTTTTTTTTTTTTTTTTTTTTTTTTTTTAAGGTTAGATAGGAGTTTGGGGGTGATATGGATGATAGGGGCCAACGCCTGAAGTGGAAGAGGTCCAGGAAAATAAAAATAAAAATAAAAGCGCTGTGGAAACACGCTACCCCGAAAAAAAAAAAAAAAAAAAAAAAAAAAAAAAAAAAAAAAAAAAAAAAAAAAAAAAAAAGTGGCGCAATTGGTTAGCGCACGGTACTTATAAGGCAGTAGCCGTGAGCAATGCCGGGGTTGTGAGTTCGAGCCTCACCTGGGGCATACTTTTAATTCTTAGCAGCTGTCTCTGACAGCAACAGGAGGCTAGGTTTGAGATGTATCAACTATTTGAGTAACATAATTGTGCATTCGAGACGATAGCTGCGTCTTCCTCGGTAGTATAGTGGTTAGTATCCCCGCCTGTCACGCGGGAGACCGGGGTTCGATTCCCCGCCGGGGAGGCACATCCGATTTTTAATTGCTGCTCTATCACTCGCCGAACTTAGTGTAGGACGTTTGCGGCTACTAGCACCATATCTCTCGCACACAGGCATGTGTGTACAGCGCATCCTCGGTAGTATAGTGGTTAGTATCCTCGCCTGTCACGCGGGAGACCTGGGTTCGATTCCCCGCCGGGGAGATGCGATTTTTATCTCACAAACCTGTTCGAGTGTTGCGCGTATGGGGGTCGTAAGAGCATTAACTTTGCGGTCGTGGAGTGTAGTTGGTGCGAAATCTTAAAAAATGCTACATCTTAGGAAGTGGTTCTCGCATTCTTCACACTTCAGAATTACGGGGTTTGCTGTTAACGCTGAATCAAAGCACCCCAGCCGACGCTGTGGGCGTAATAATCGAGCTCGACACAGTCCGCAAAAGAAATAATTTTAGCAGAGCGTGGTTTCGATCCACGGACCTCTGGGTTATGGGCCCAGCACGCTTCCACTGCGCCACTCTGCTGGCTGGGGTTGCGCCGGCTCTGCGCCACGTGACGTGGGACACTTGGAAAGTGTTGTCTGCGTCGCTTTCACACGCCTGTATTTAATTGCGTATCATCTCCTACAGCTCTCAGCTTGACTTGTCTCGACTTTGCTCGACTGACGCTACGCTGACGCTTGCAGGCAGCGATATTTACCACGATCGACTCGACATGCAGCTGCGAGATGCACAGGAGCAACAAAGCACTCCACGATGCGGCGACATACGAAATCCACTGGCCAGCTACGCGTCGGCAACTAACAAAATGCCGACCCTGCCAGGATTCGAACCTGGAATCTTCTGATCCGTAGTCAGACGCGTTATCCGTTGCGCCACAGGGCCAGTGGCAGCATTTCTTTCTACGAGACAAGTGCAATTCGCTAAGAAACGTGTTCTCCATGGCTGAGCAAGCTCCCAAGGAAGGTACCTCTCGTCCAGCTGCGTGGCCGCAGTGCGCCTGCAGAGCTTAGAGCTTGCCACGCATCTGCTCTCGCTGTTCGACAGGTAGCAGAAGGCAAGGCGCGCGTTTTCCCGCGTTTTCTCGACGACCAGAGCCGGTTGATGTGCATGTAAGCGTAGCATATGAAACAAGAATAGCACGAAGCATTGGTAGTCAGGTGCCAAAGTCGCAGTATGGCATCAGGTGGCGATCGTATGTTTCTGTGGCCACCACTGGTTTGCAGCAAAGTGAATACCGCTAACTGAGAGCACTGTGTTGTAGCCCCAGTGGCGCAATTGGTTAGCGCACGGTACTTATAAGGCAGTAGCCGTGAGCAATGCCGGGGTTGTGAGTTCGAGCCTCACCTGGGGCATACTTTTAATTCTTAGCAGCTGTCTCTGACAGCAACAGGAGGCTAGGTTTGAGATGTATCAGCTATTTGAGTAACATAATTGTGCATTCGAGACGCTAGCTGCGTCTTCCTCGGTAGTATAGTGGTTAGTATCCCCGCCTGTCACGCGGGAGACCGGGGTTCGATTCCCCGCCGGGGAGGCACATCCGATTTTTAATTGCTGCTCTATCACTCGCCGAACTTAGTGTAGGACGTTTGCGGCTACTAGCACCATATCTCTCGCACACAGGGATGTGTGTACAGCGCATCCTCGGTAGTATAGTGGTTAGTATCCCCGCCTGTCACGCGGGAGACCGGGGTTCGATTCCCCGCCGGGGAGATGCGATTTTTATCTCACAAACCTGTTCGAGTGTTGCGCGTATGGGGGTCGTAAGAGCATTAACTTTGCGATCGTGGAGTGTAGTTGGTGCGAAATCTTAAAAAATGCTACATCTTAGGAAGTGGTTCTCGCATTCTTCACACTTCAGAATTACGGGGTTTGCTGTTAACGCTGAATCAAAGCACCCCAGCCGACGCTGTGGGCGTAATAATCGAGCTCGACACAGTCCGCAAAAGAAATAATTTTAGCAGAGCGTGGTTTCGATCCACGGACCTCTGGGTTATGGGCCCAGCACGCTTCCACTGCGCCACTCTGCTGGCTGGGGTTGCGCCGGCTCTGCGCCACGTGACGTGGGACACTTGGAAAGTGTTGTCTGCGTCGCTTTCACACGCCTGTATTTAATTGCGTATCATCTCCTACAGCTCTCAGCTTGACTTGTCTCGACTTTGCTCGACTGACGCTACGCTGACGCTTGCAGGCAGCGATATTTACCACGATCGACTCGACATGCAGCTGCGAGATGCACAGGAGCAACAAAGCACTCCACGATGCGGCGACATACGAAATCCACTGGCCAGCTACGCGTCGGCAACTAACAAAATGCCGACCTTGCCAGGATTCGAACCTGGAATCTTCTGATCCGTAGTCAGACGCGTTATCCGTTGCGCCACAGGGCCAGTGGCAGCATTTCTTTCTACGAGACAAGTGCAATTCGCTAAGAAACGTGTTCTCCATGGCTGAGCAAGCTCCCAACACGAAGCATTGGTAGTCAGGTGCGAAAGTCGCAGTATGGCATCAGGTGGCGATCGTATGTTTCTGTGGCCACCACTGGTTTGCAGCAAAGTGAAAACCGCTAACTGAGAGCACTGTGTTGTAGCCCCAGTGGCGCAATTGGTTAGCGCACGGTACTTATAAGGCAGTAGCCGTGAGCAATGCCGGGGTTGTGAGTTCGAGCCTCACCTGGGGCATACTTTTAATTCTTAGCAGCTGTCTCTGACAGCAACAGGAGGCTAGGTTTGAGATGTATCAGCTATTTGAGTAACATAATTGTGCATTCGAGACGCTAGCTGCGTCTTCCTCGGTAGTATAGTGGTTAGTATCCCCGCCTGTCACGCGGGATACCGGGGTTCGATTCCCCGCCGGGGAGGCACATCCGATTTTTAATTGCTGCTCTATCACTCGCCGAACTTAGTGTAGGACGTTTGCGGCTACTAGCACCATATCTCTCGCACACAGGCATGTGTGTACAGCGCATCCTCGGTAGTATAGTGGTTAGTATCCCCGCCTGTCACGCGGGAGACCGGGGTTCGATTCCCCGCCGGGGAGATGCGATTTTTATCTCACAAACCTGTTCGAGTGTTGCGCGTATGGGGGTCGTAAGAGCATTAACTTTGCGATCGTGGAGTGTAGTTGGTGCGAAATCTTAAAAAATGCTACATCTTAGGAAGTGGTTCTCGCATTCTTCACACTTCAGAATTACGGGGTTTGCTGTTAACGCTGAATCAAAGCACCCCAGCCGACGCTGTGGGCGTAATAATCGAGCTCGACACAGTCCGCAAAAGAAATAATTTTAGCAGAGCGTGGTTTCGATCCACGGACCTCTGGGTTATGGGCCCAGCACGCTTCCACTGCGCCACTCTGCTGGCTGGGGTTGCGCCGGCTCTGCGCCACGTGACGTGGGACACTTGGAAAGTGTTGTCTGCGTCGCTTTCACACGCCTGTATTTAATTGCGTATCATCTCCTACAGCTCTCAGCTTGACTTGTCTCGACTTTGCTCGACTGACGCTACGCTGACGCTTGCAGGCAGCGATATTTACCACGATCGACTCGACATGCAGCTGCGAGATGCACAGGAGCAACAAAGCACTCCACGATGCGGCGACATACGAAATCCACTGGCCAGCTACGCGTCGGCAACTAACAAAATGCCGACCCTGCCAGGATTCGAACCTGGAATCTTCTGATCCGTAGTCAGACGCGTTATCCGTTGCGCCACAGGGCCAGTGGCAGCATTTCTTTCTACGAGACAAGTGCAATTCGCTAAGAAACGTGTTCTCCATGGCTGAGCAAGCTCCCAACACGAAGCATTGGTAGTCAGGTGCCAAAGTCGCAGTATGGCATCAGGTGGCGATCGTATGTTTCTGTGGCCACCACTGGTTTGCAGCAAAGTGAATACCGCTAACTGAGAGCACTGTGTTGTAGCCCCAGTGGCGCAATTGGTTAGCGCACGGTACTTATAAGGCAGTAGCCGTGAGCAATGCCGGGGTTGTGAGTTCGAGCCTCACCTGGGGCATACTTTTAATTCTTAGCAGCTGTCTCTGACAGCAACAGGAGGCTAGGTTTGAGATGTATCAGCTATTTGAGTAACATAATTGTGCATTCGAGACGCTAGCTGCGTCTTCCTCGGTAGTATAGTGGTTAGTATCCCCGCCTGTCACGCGGGATACCGGGGTTCGATTCCCCGCCGGGGAGGCACATCCGATTTTTAATTGCTGCTCTATCACTCGCCGAACTTAGTGTAGGACGTTTGCGGCTACTAGCACCATATCTCTCGCACACAGGCATGTGTGTACAGCGCATCCTCGGTAGTATAGTGGTTAGTATCCCCGCCTGTCACGCGGGAGACCGGGGTTCGATTCCCCGCCGGGGAGATGCGATTTTTATCTCACAAACCTGTTCGAGTGTTGCGCGTATGGGGGTCGTAAGAGCATTAACTTTGCGATCGTGGAGTGTAGTTGGTGCGAAATCTTAAAAAATGCTACATCTTAGGAAGTGGTTCTCGCATTCTTCACACTTCAGAATTACGGGGTTTGCTGTTAACGCTGAATCAAAGCACCCCAGCCGACGCTGTGGGCGTAATAATCGAGCTCGACACAGTCCGCAAAAGAAATAATTTTAGCAGAGCGTGGTTTCGATCCACGGACCTCTGGGTTATGGGCCCAGCACGCTTCCACTGCGCCACTCTGCTGGCTGGGGTTGCGCCGGCTCTGCGCCACGTGACGTGGGACACTTGGAAAGTGTTGTCTGCGTCGCTTTCACACGCCTGTATTTAATTGCGTATCATCTCCTACAGCTCTCAGCTTGACTTGTCTCGACTTTGCTCGACTGACGCTACGCTGACGCTTGCAGGCAGCGATATTTACCACGATCGACTCGACATGCAGCTGCGAGATGCACAGGAGCAACAAAGCACTCCACGATGCGGCGACATACGAAATCCACTGGCCAGCTACGCGTCGGCAACTAACAAAATGCCGACCCTGCCAGGATTCGAACCTGGAATCTTCTGATCCGTAGTCAGACGCGTTATCCGTTGCGCCACAGGGCCAGTGGCAGCATTTCTTTCTACGAGACAAGTGCAATTCGCTAAGAAACGTGTTCTCCATGGCTGAGCAAGCTCCCAACACGAAGCATTGGTAGTCAGGTGCCAAAGTCGCAGTATGGCATCAGGTGGCGATCGTATGTTTCTGTGGCCACCACTGGTTTGCAGCAAAGTGAATACCGCTAACTGAGAGCACTGTGTTGTAGCCCCAGTGGCGCAATTGGTTAGCGCACGGTACTTATAAGGCAGTAGCCGTGAGCAATGCCGGGGTTGTGAGTTCGAGCCTCACCTGGGGCATACTTTTAATTCTTAGCAGCTGTCTCTGACAGCAACAGGAGGCTAGGTTTGAGATGTATCAGCTATTTGAGTAACATAATTGTGCATTCGAGACGCTAGCTGCGTCTTCCTCGGTAGTATAGTGGTTAGTATCCCCGCCTGTCACGCGGGATACCGGGGTTCGATTCCCCGCCGGGGAGGCACATCCGATTTTTAATTGCTGCTCTATCACTCGCCGAACTTAGTGTAGGACGTTTGCGGCTACTAGCACCATATCTCTCGCACACAGGCATGTGTGTACAGCGCATCCTCGGTAGTATAGTGGTTAGTATCCCCGCCTGTCACGCGGGAGACCGGGGTTCGATTCCCCGCCGGGGAGATGCGATTTTTATCTCACAAACCTGTTCGAGTGTTGCGCGTATGGGGGTCGTAAGAGCATTAACTTTGCGATCGTGGAGTGTAGTTGGTGCGAAATCTTAAAAAATGCTACATCTTAGGAAGTGGTTCTCGCATTCTTCACACTTCAGAATTACGGGGTTTGCTGTTAACGCTGAATCAAAGCACCCCAGCCGACGCTGTGGGCGTAATAATCGAGCTCGACACAGTCCGCAAAAGAAATAATTTTAGCAGAGCGTGGTTTCGATCCACGGACCTCTGGGTTATGGGCCCAGCACGCTTCCACTGCGCCACTCTGCTGGCTGGGGTTGCGCCGGCTCTGCGCCACGTGACGTGGGACACTTGGAAAGTGTTGTCTGCGTCGCTTTCACACGCCTGTATTTAATTGCGTATCATCTCCTACAGCTCTCAGCTTGACTTGTCTCGACTTTGCTCGACTGACGCTACGCTGACGCTTGCAGGCAGCGATATTTACCACGATCGACTCGACATGCAGCTGCGAGATGCACAGGAGCAACAAAGCACTCCACGATGCGGCGACATACGAAATCCACTGGCCAGCTACGCGTCGGCAACTAACAAAATGCCGACCCTGCCAGGATTCGAACCTGGAATCTTCTGATCCGTAGTCAGACGCGTTATCCGTTGCGCCACAGGGCCAGTGGCAGCATTTCTTTCTACGAGACAAGTGCAATTCGCTAAGAAACGTGTTCTCCATGGCTGAGCAAGCTCCCAACACGAAGCATTGGTAGTCAGGTGCCAAAGTCGCAGTATGGCATCAGGTGGCGATCGTATGTTTCTGTGGCCACCACTGGTTTGCAGCAAAGTGAATACCGCTAACTGAGAGCACTGTGTTGTAGCCCCAGTGGCGCAATTGGTTAGCGCACGGTACTTATAAGGCAGTAGCCGTGAGCAATGCCGGGGTTGTGAGTTCGAGCCTCACCTGGGGCATACTTTTAATTCTTAGCAGCTGTCTCTGACAGCAACAGGAGGCTAGGTTTGAGATGTATCAGCTATTTGAGTAACATAATTGTGCATTCGAGACGCTAGCTGCGTCTTCCTCGGTAGTATAGTGGTTAGTATCCCATTCGCGCCTCGTCTTCGGCGCGAGATGGACGTGTGGCGGCCGCTGCGGACGTTTCGTGTCAACAAGGCTGTTTTCCTGCGAGCCAGGTAGGCCGGCTCGCAAGCGCATTACTTCACTTAATTGTGTATTGGTTTGATGAAGATGAGAAAAGACACGATTAAATTCGCTTTCGATAGAAATTTCGTACGACCGAAAGCTTTTGAAATCAAACTGTGGCTCACAGAAAAAGTTGGAATTACGAAAGATGATTTAGTTGGAGTTCATTTATCGTTTGTGACTAACTCGGCATATGTGAAATTGGCAGATCCTGCTAAATGTGTCGCACTTGTTGAACAATGTGGAGGTATTATTAAGTTCAATCACTTAGACGGCTCAGTTAGCGATGTCGTAGTATCCTACGCTGGGATGGGAATACGAACAGTAAGAGTATTTGAGCTTCCTTTTGAAATGCCTGTAGTCGAAATCAATCGTGTTCTCGGGGCGTATGGCAGAGTAATTTCCAATGTTGCGGAAATGTGGTCAGAACCACACATGTTTCCCGTTTTGAATGGCGTTCGCCAGGTTAAGATGGAACTTCTCAAGCACATTCCTTCCTTTGTAATTATTGGAGGATACCGTGCGTTGATCATTTACGATGGACAGCCTCGTACCTGTGCCATTTGTAACTCGACAGAGCACGTGCGTGCTGAGTGCAGTAGACGGAGGGTTCCTCAATTACCAAGGGTAGAATCCGAAGGTGCAGGGCCTGTAGTTCACCTGCAGATGACGTACGCTGCTGCCACGTCACCTTTGCGATCAGCTCGGCAGACATCTTTCGAACTGGGGGACCAATGCGAGCATCCCGAGAGTGTTAACAACCATATAGACAGTGGTAGATCCGTAGCTATGACTAACCATACAGCGCCCCAGTGTCCCACCAGTGAAAGTCAGGTACCTTACGACTGTGCCGAGCCTTCTCGTAGCTCGCGAGCAGAACCTTCTGCGGTTACTGAGGATACCTCCCTGCAACCGCCTGATTGCGCACGACAGGACGAGACCACCACGAAAGTAGCGGCAACGGACGATCCAGTTCAGAATATTGTTGGGCAAGACATGAGCATAGATCACTCGATCATCCAACTGACACAAGGAGTCAATGACTACGGTTCTGCTTCCCACAGCGCGGCTGACAGGCCCCCTGCGACAGAGGCGAGTCTAACTGCGGTAGTCCTTTCTTCCACGCCTGGTGAAAAGAGCAGCGTTGGCTCTTCGACTAGGACGCAAGACCGGCTTGCATCGCCGACTTCGTCTCCGCATTCGTCCGAAAAGTCCCCTGATTCGTCTCCAGAGCGGTCAAGATCGCCTCGGAAAGCTAGGAAACGTCGCAAAAAGCGGTTAGCACACCAGGCTGCTGAAAGCTTAGCCCCGGCTCTGCGGGATAGGTTGAGGAGCATTCAGGAACAGACAACGATCGAAGACCATGGCCGGAGGGAACCTGAGGTCGGTAGCATACCATCGCATCTACGGACATCACCTGAGCACGGTGTCCGGGACGAAGGAACACCAGGCCTCGAATTTTCAGACCATCAGGACGTACCTACTTCCCAACGTAGACAATCTCCCCAGAATAGTCGTTTTGAATGGGCAGACGATACGGAGACAACACTGCCACATGTATCTGCGAACACTGGTATGGCATGTTAACCGCAACCTCTCAAGCTCACGACTACACTTTGAGCGCACGAATGACATGTGAATTCGGCCTACATATGCCTAATCGCCGGAAAGTCCAGTAAACAATAACAGCTCTTGCTTATGGCTCAAACGTATCACGTTATGACTGTTAATATTAACAAGATCCAGAGTGCAACTAACATTGCTGCCCTCCGGGACTTCATATATCAGTCCGATACCGATATTGCGCTTTTTCAAGAAGTGTGTTTTTCAAATTTGTATGTTCCGGGATTTACTGCAATTCTCAATGTCGCCTCAGAAGGCGCTTGCGGCACCGCTGTCCTGGTCAAGGAAGGTATTGCAATAACAGATGTAACCATGTTGGAATCGGGGCGGGGAATCAGTTTTAAGATTTTCGGTGTTACGATTATAAATGTTTATGTACCTTCGGGAAGCAGTGGTCGAAAAGAACGAGCCAATTTTTTTAAAAATGATCTCGTGTTTTTACTAAAGGAAAACCCCGTTGATGTAATAGTCGGAGGTGACTGGAATTGTGTCCTACACAGGAAAGACCAAACGCCAAATTTCAATTTCTCCCCAGAACTAGATGGTCTTGTGAAAACAATGAAATGGCAGGACGCTTGGGAGGTCAAATACCCCGTGTCTGTCCAGTACACATATTTTAGCACTAAAGCGCAAAGTCGGATCGACCGCATATACGTAAGTTCAAATTTAGCCAGCAAAATCAGTGGCGTCGAACGAATACCAACTTTCTTTTCCGACCATCTAGCACTAAGGTGCAGCATTGGACTTCCTAAACAGAAGACATACTGGGGCCGTCCTTTTTGGAAATTAAATATCGCCATGCTTCGAGATAACGCCCTAACTGAGCAGTTAGAAGCTTCTTGGCAACTTTCACTCCGACAAAGCCACAAATACCGGTCAACGATAGATTGGTGGACTTTATGCGCCAAAAAGAAACTTAGATCTACTCTAATTTCTTACAGTAGGGAAAGGGCACTTTGGTCTCGGCGCACTGTCGAATTCTATTATACTTGTCTGCGTGACCTTTATGATATGCCCATGTCCGCGGCTGTCAGAACGGGTATCAAACAGGTCAAGGCCGAACTTCTTAGTCTTAAACGCAAACAGCTGGAAGGACTGACAATAAAATCACGAGTTCAAACCACAGTGGAAAAAGAACACGCTTCACTCTATCATCTACTCCAGCACGAAAAAAATCGTCGAAGAAATTTTATTCAGTCATTGCTCTCTGAAGATCAAAGTCTTTTAACTCAACAAAAAGATATTTTAAACGAGGCTCATAGGTATTATAATCAATTGTACAGTGCTCACCAGTATATCCCAGATCATGGACAGGAACTGCTCCGAAACTGTGATATGGAACAACTAGTAACTGCAGAACACAACAGGAGCCTCACTGTTGAAATCCTGTCTGAAGACATTTTCGAAGTAATTAAAAGCTCACCTGTTAAAAAATCACCTGGGCCCGACGGTTTACCCGTAGAATTTTATTCCCAATATTGGCATATTATAAGGAATAAATTCACACAAGTCGTCAACGAAATCTTGAGTGGAGGGCACATACCTGACGAAATGAAAGAGTGTGTCACTGTTTTACTTCCTAAGGGAATCAATTCGGATGTCAAACAGATCAACAAAATGAGGCCGATATCCTTAATGAACTCTGATTATAAAATTATTGCCAGGGTTGTAAAAAACAGACTCCGACCGGTGTTTGATACTGTAATTGGTCCCCAACAAACGTGTCTCCCGGGTCGGAATATTTTTAAAACAGTCTGCGAATACAGGGACATAATCAGTATCTTCTCAACGACATTGACGAAGGCTGGCCTCGTTTTTATCGACTTTTCTAAAGCCTTTGATAGGGTAAACCATGAATATTTATTTACCACTCTGATGCAAATAGGTTTTAACGACAAATTTTTAATTGTCTTAAAAAATCTATTGCAAGGGATGAAAACCAAAATTTTAATCAATGGACACTATACTCGAGATGTCGAAATAGCAAATGGTGTCCCGCAGGGAAGTCCTTTATCAATGATGCTATTTGTGGTCGCACTAGAACCTTTGCTGAAACGATTAAACAAGGAATTAGAAGGCATATCAATTTCAGGGGTCAGTAACGCTACCAACGCTTACGCCGACGACGTCGGTGTCATCGTCAGAAGTAATGACGACGTTGTAAGACTGAGAGCGATTGTTCGCCTTTACTGCTTCGCAACGGGAGCGCAAATCAACGATATGAAAAGCTCCTTTCTAAATCTCCATGGCTTCAGGAACACTGCCCTCGAATGGGCCAGGTCTGTAGACCATCACACTGCGTTAGGTGTGAGGTTCTACCGATGCCCCCTGCAAACAACGACATTCAACTGGAAGAAGGTCTTACATAGTATTCGAGGTACTTTAATAATGAACCGACTTAGAGACTTGAACATTATCCAAAGGGTGCAATTAATCAACTGCGCTGTCCTTTCGAAAGCAGTATATGTAGGTCAAATACTGCCGATACCTAAAGCGATATCCAAAACCATCATGAGCTTCATCTGCAAGTATGTTTGGAGAGGTGAGATATTTAAAGTGGCGGCCAGTACTATAACTTTAAAACCGCGAGAAGGAGGCCTCGGACTGACCGATATCCGCCGCAAAACTACGGCTCTTTATATCAAGCGTACACTTCAGCTTTTAGAAGACCGCCACAATAATTTATCATCGAAACTTTTCCGAATCCTTACACCGGAGAGTATGGAACCACCTATTAACATAAGTAAAATCTCTTACAAATTGCAGCACATCAGATTCTACTATTTAGAACTCAGTTATCTGCACTGCATTGTCGCGGATAGGACCAAAAGAAACTGTAGTTTCATCATGGATTGCCTTACTACAAAGGACAACCGTAACAGAATGGAATCAAAATATCCCACCCGAAATTGGCAAAATATATGGAAGAATATAAACAATAAAGTACTGTCCACCAATGTGCGCGGTGCCTGGTACAAGGTTGTCAATAATACCGTTGCCACAAATGAAAGATTACAGTCTATAGGATTGAGTGACACAAATCAGTGTCCACGTTGTAATGTGATAGACACCCTCCGGCATCGTCTCATATGCAACGGCTACCAGGTCATTTGGGACAGAGTCCGCCAACAGGTGGCGTTTATCAATAGGAACGACGGCAGACACCTTACTGTCGACATTCTCGTCAACCCCGAAAGCGTTGCTTTCCCTATTCAAAAGAATAATGTTACCCTATGGCTACTGGGGAACTATGTCAATTATGTCATTAATAACCTCGGCCTGCCCGACGTACTGGACTATGAGCAACATCTATTACTGGAATATTATAAAATATGTGGACAACGACACCACAAGACCTTGTATGGTAACATGCTAAAAATATTATTTGACAAACAAGGCATCGGATGACGTACGCAATGACGAATAGCGGATAAAATATCGGATTTTGCGATGCCAAAGTAGGGGATTGCTGCTAAGGGCGACGTACGGTGGGGACTTCGTGGGCCCCAGGGCCGCTACGGTAGCCGTGAAGGCCTTCGCAGAACCCTGAAAAGGCCTTGCATTCTATGCCTATGCTTAAAAAAAAAAAAAAAAAAAAAAAAAAAAAAAAAAAAGAGAGAGAGAGATCAGTGTCTTGTATTGTGTGTGTCCTTAAGAAGCCTACGTTTCTCAGTTAACCAATTAATTTTTCTTTCTTTATCCACAATTTTCACCAGATCATTTTCAGTTATTTTGAACAACCATCCAACGTTACAACATAAGTTCATTTGGATGGAGACATTTACTTTTCTCACCACGTTTGATATGGATTCCCTTACTTGCAAAGGAGTATTTCATTTTATTTTAGCAATGAAGCTCGCCGACGAAGGCGCATGAAGGAGAGCGAATGGAAGGGCTAGAAGGGGAGATGGGAGGCCCTAAAAAAAAAAAAAAAAAAAAAAAAAAAAAAAAAAAAAAAAAAATAATAATAATAATAAAAAAAAAACACAAAAAAAAAAAAAAGTATCCCCGCCTGTCACGCGGGAGACCGGGGTTCGATTCCCCGCCGGGGAGGCACATCCGATTTTTAATTGCTGCTCTATCACTCGCCGAACTTAGTGTAGGACGTTTGCGGCTACTAGCACCATATCTCTCGCACACAGGCATCTGTGTACAGCGCATCCTCGGTAGTATAGTGGTTAGTATCCCCGCCTGTCACGCGGGAGACCGGGGTTCGATTCCCCGCCGGGGAGGTGCGTTTTTTATCTCACAAACCTGTTCGAGTGTTGCGCGTATGGGGGTCGTAAGAGCATTAACTTTGCGATCGTGGAGTGTAGTTGGTGCGAAATCTTAAAAAATGCTACATCTTAGGAAGTGGTTCTCGCATTCTTCACACTTCAGAATTACGGGGTTTGCTGTTAACGCTGAATCAAAGCACCCCAGCCGACGCTGTGGGCGTAATAATCGAGCTCGACACAGTCCGCAAAAGAAATAATTTTAGCAGAGCGTGGTTTCGATCCACGGACCTCTGGGTTATGGGCCCAGCACGCTTCCACTGCGCCACTCTGCTGGCTGGGGTTGCGCCGGCTCTGCGCCACGTGACGTGGGACACTTGGAAAGTGTTGTCTGCGTCGCTTTCACACGCCTGTATTTAATTGCGTATCATCTCCTACAGCTCTCAGCTTGACTTGTCTCGACTTTGCTCGACTGACGCTACGCTGACGCTTGCAGGCAGCGATATTTACCACGATCGACTCGACATGCAGCTGCGAGATGCACAGGAGCAACAAAGCACTCCACGATGCGGCGACATACGAAATCCACTGGCCAGCTACGCGTCGGCAACTAACAAAATGCCGACCCTGCCAGGATTCGAACCTGGAATCTTCTGATCCGTAGTCAGACGCGTTATCCGTTGCGCCACAGGGCCAGTGGCAGCATTTGCTTCTACGAGACAAGTGCAATTCGCTAAGAAACGTGTTCTCCATGGCTGAGCAAGCTCCCAAGGAAGGTACCTCTCGTCCAGCTGCGTGGCCGCAGTGCGCCTGCTGAGCTTAGAGCTTGCCACGCATCTGCTCTCGCTGTTCGACAGGTAGCAGAAGGCAAGGCGCGCGTTTTCCCGCGTTTTCTCGACGACCAGAGCCGGTTGATGTGCATGTAAGCGTAGCATATGAAACAAGAATAGCACGAAGCATTGGTAGTCAGGTGCCAAAGTCGCAGTATGGCATCAGGTGGCGATCGTATGTTTCTGTGGCCACCACTGGTTTGCAGCAAAGTGAATACCGCTAACTGAGAGCACTGTGTTGTAGCCCCAGTGGCGCAATTGGTTAGCGCACGGTACTTATAAGGCAGTAGCCGTGAGCAATGCCGGGGTTGTGAGTTCGAGCCTCACCTGGGGCATACTTTTAATTCTTAGCAGCTCTGTCTGACAGCAACAGGAGGCTAGGTTTGAGATGTATCAGCTATTTGAGTAACATAATTGTGCATTCGAGACGCTAGCTGCGTCTTCCTCGGTAGTATAGTGGTTAGTATCCCCGCCTGTCACGCGGGAGACCGGGGTTCGATTCCCCGCCGGGGAGGCACATCCGATTTTTAATTGCTGCTCTATCACTCGCCGAACTTAGTGTAGGACGTTTGCGGCTACTAGCACCATATCTCTCGCACACAGGCATCTGTGCACAGCGCATCCTCGGTAGTATAGTGGTTAGTATCCCCGCCTGTCACGCGGGAGACCGGGGTTCGATTCCCCGCCGGGGAGGTGCGTTTTTTATCTCACAAACCTGTTCGAGTGTTGCGCGTATGGGGGTCGTAAGAGCATTAACTTTGCGATCGTGGAGTGTAGTTGGTGCGAAATCTTAAAAAATGCTACATCTTAGGAAGTGGTTCTCGCATTCTTCACACTTCAGAATTACGGGGTTTGCTGTTAACGCTGAATCAAAGCACCCCAGCCGACGCTGTGGGCGTAATAATCGAGCTCGACACAGTCCGCAAAAGAAATAATTTTAGCAGAGCGTGGTTTCGATACACGGACCTCTGGGTTATGGGCCCAGCACGCTTCCTCTGCGCCACTCTGCTGGCTGGGGTTGCGCCGGCTCTGCGCCACGTGACGTGGGACACTTGGAAAGTGTTGTCTGCGTCGCTTTCACACGCCTGTATTTAATTGCGTATCATCTCCTACAGCTCTCAGCTTGACTTGTCTCGACTTTGCTCGACTGACGCTACGCTGACGCTTGCAGGCAGCGATATTTACCACGATCGACTCGACATGCAGCTGCGAGATGCACAGGAGCAACAAAGCACTCCACGATGCGGCGACATACGAAATCCACTGGCCAGCTACGCGTCGGCAACTAACAAAATGCCGACCCTGCCAGGATTCGAACCTGGAATCTTCTGATCCGTAGTCAGACGCGTTATCCGTTGCGCCACAGGGCCAGTGGCAGCATTTGCTTCTACGAGACAAGTGCAATTCGCTAAGAAACGTGTTCTCCATGGCTGAGCAAGCTCCCAAGGAAGGTACCTCTCGTCCAGCTGCGTGGCCGCAGTGCGCCTGCAGAGCTTAGAGCTTGCCACGCATCTGCTCTCGCTGTTCGACAGGTAGCAGAAGGCAAGGCGCGCGTTTTCCCGCGTTTTCTCGACGACCAGAGCCGGTTGATGTGCATGTAAGCGTAGCATATGAAACAAGAATAGCACGAAGCATTGGTAGTCAGGTGCCAAAGTCGCAGTATGGCATCAGGTGGCGATCGTATGTTTCTGTGGCCACCACCGGTTTGCAGCAAAGTGAATACCGCTAACTGAGAGCACTGTGTTGTAGCCCCAGTGGCGCAATTGGTTAGCGCACGGTACTTATAAGGCAGTAGCCGTGAGCAATGCCGGGGTTGTGAGTTCGAGCCTCACCTGGGGCATACTTTTAATTCTTAGCAGCTGTCTCTGACAGCAACAGGAGGCTAGGTTTGAGATGTATCAGCTATTTGAGTAACATAATTGTGCATTCGAGACGCTAGCTGCGTCTTCCTCGGTAGTATAGTGGTTAGTATCCCCGCCTGTCACGCGGGAGACCGGGGTTCGATTCCCCGCCGGGGAGGCACATCCGATTTTTAATTGCTGCTCTATCACTCGCCGAACTTAGTGTAGGACGTTTGCGGCTACTAGCACCATATCTCTCGCACACAGGCATCTGTGTACAGCGCATCCTCGGTAGTATAGTGGTTAGTATCCCCGCCTGTCACGCGGGAGACCGGGGTTCGATTCCCCGCCGGGGAGGTGCGTTTTTTATCTCACAAACCTGTTCGAGTGTTGCGCGTATGGGGGTCGTAAGAGCATTAACTTTGCGATCGCGGAGTGTAGTTGGTGCGAAATCTTAAAAAATGCTACATCTTAGGAAGTGGTTCTCGCATTCTTCACACTTCAGAATTACGGGGTTTGCTGTTAACGCTGAATCAAAGCACCCCAGCCGACGCTGTGGGCGTAATAATCGAGCTCGACACAGTCCGCAAAAGAAACAATTTTAGCAGAGCGTGGTTTCGATACACGGACCTCTGTGTTATGGGCCCAGCACGCTTCCTCTGCGCCACTCTGCTTGCTGGGGTTGCGCCGGCTCTGCGCCACGTGACGTGGGACACTTGGAAAGTGTTGTCTGCGTCGCTTTCACACGCCTGTATTTAATTGCGTATCATCTCCTACAGCTCTCAGCTTGACTTGTCTCGACTTTGCTCGACTGACGCTACGCTGACGCTTGCAGGCAGCGATATTTACCACGATCGACTCGACATGCAGCTGCGAGATGCACAGGAGCAACAAAGCACTCCACGATGCGGCGACATACGAAATCCACTGGCCAGCTACGCGTCGGCAACTAACAAAATGCCGACCCTGCCAGGATTCGAACCTGGAATCTTCTGATCCGTAGTCAGACGCGTTATCCGTTGCGCCACAGGGCCAGTGGCAGCATTTGCTTCTACGAGACAAGTGCAATTCGCTAAGAAACGTGTTCTCCATGGCTGAGCAAGCTCCCAAGGAAGGTACCTCTCGTCCAGCTGCGTGGCCGCAGTGCGCCTGCAGAGCTTAGAGCTTGCCACGCATCTGCTCTCGCTGTTCGACAGGTAGCAGAAGGCAAGGCGCGCGTTTTCCCGCGTTTTCTCGACGACCAGAGCCGGTTGATGTGCATGTAAGCGTAGCATATGAAACAAGAATAGCACGAAGCATTGGTAGTCAGGTGCCAAAGTCGCAGTATGGCATCAGGTGGCGATCGTATGTTTCTGTGGCCACCACTGGTTTGCAGCAAAGTGAATACCGCTAACTGAGAGCACTGTGTTGTAGCCCCAGTGGCGCAATTGGTTAGCGCACGGTACTTATAAGGCAGTAGCCGTGAGCAATGCCGGGGTTGTGAGTTCGAGCCTCACCTGGGGCATACTTTTAATTCTTAGCAGCTGTCTCTGACAGCAACAGGAGGCTAGGTTTGAGATGTATCAGCTATTTGAGTAACATAATTGTGCATTCGAGACGCTAGCTGCGTCTTCCTCGGTAGTATAGTGGTTAGTATCCCCGCCTGTCACGCGGGAGACCGGGGTTCGATTCCCCGCCGGGGAGGCACATCCGATTTTTAATTGCTGCTCTATCACTCGCCGAACTTAGTGTAGGACGTTTGCGGCTACTAGCACCATATCTCTCGCACACAGGCATCTGTGTACAGCGCATCCTCGGTAGTATAGTGGTTAGTATCCCCGCCTGTCACGCGGGAGACCGGGGTTCGATTCCCCGCCGGGGAGGTGCGTTTTTTATCTCACAAACCTGTTCGAGTGTTGCGCGTATGGGGGTCGTAAGAGCATTAACTTTGCGATCGTGGAGTGTAGTTGGTGCGAAATCTTAAAAAATGCTACATCTTAGGAAGTGGTTCTCGCATTCTTCACACTTCAGAATTACGGGGTTTGCTGTTAACGCTGAATCAAAGCACCCCAGCCGACGCTGTGGGCGTAATAATCGAGCTCGACACAGTCCGCAAAAGAAATAATTTTAGCAGAGCGTGGTTTCGATCCACGGACCTCTGGGTTATGGGCCCAGCACGCTTCCACTGCGCCACTCTGCTGGCTGGGGTTGCGCCGGCTCTGCGCCACGTGACGTGGGACACTTGGAAAGTGTTGTCTGCGTCGCTTTCACACGCCTGTATTTAATTGCGTATCATCTCCTACAGCTCTCAGCTTGACTTGTCTCGACTTTGCTCGACTGACGCTACGCTGACGCTTGCAGGCAGCGATATTTACCACGATCGACTCGACATGCAGCTGCGAGATGCACAGGAGCAACAAAGCACTCCACGATGCGGCGACATACGAAATCCACTGGCCAGCTACGCGTCGGCAACTAACAAAATGCCGACCCTGCCAGGATTCGAACCTGGAATCTTCTGATCCGTAGTCAGACGCGTTATCCGTTGCGCCACAGGGCCAGTGGCAGCATTTGCTTCTACGAGACAAGTGCAATTCGCTAAGAAACGTGTTCTCCATGGCTGAGCAAGCTCCCAAGGAAGGTACCTCTCGTCCAGCTGCGTGGCCGCAGTGCGCCTGCTGAGCTTAGAGCTTGCCACGCATCTGCTCTCGCTGTTCGACAGGTAGCAGAAGGCAAGGCGCGCGTTTTCCCGCGTTTTCTCGACGACCAGAGCCGGTTGATGTGCATGTAAGCGTAGCATATGAAACAAGAATAGCACGAAGCATTGGTAGTCAGGTGCCAAAGTCGCAGTATGGCATCAGGTGGCGATCGTATGTTTCTGTGGCCACCACTGGTTTGCAGCAAAGTGAATACCGCTAACTGAGAGCACTGTGTTGTAGCCCCAGTGGCGCAATTGGTTAGCGCACGGTACTTATAAGGCAGTAGCCGTGAGCAATGCCGGGGTTGTGAGTTCGAGCCTCACCTGGGGCATACTTTTAATTCTTAGCAGCTCTGTCTGACAGCAACAGGAGGCTAGGTTTGAGATGTATCAGCTATTTGAGTAACATAATTGTGCATTCGAGACGCTAGCTGCGTCTTCCTCGGTAGTATAGTGGTTAGTATCCCCGCCTGTCACGCGGGAGACCGGGGTTCGATTCCCCGCCGGGGAGGCACATCCGATTTTTAATTGCTGCTCTATCACTCGCCGAACTTAGTGTAGGACGTTTGCGGCTACTAGCACCATATCTCTCGCACACAGGCATCCTCGGTAGTATAGTGGTTAGTATCCCCGCCTGTCACGCGGGAGACCGGGGTTCGATTCCCCGCCGGGGAGGTGCGTTTTTTATCTCACAAACCTGTTCGAGTGTTGCGCGTATGGGGGTCGTAAGAGCATTAACTTTGCGATCGTGGAGTGTAGTTGGTGCGAAATCTTAAAAAATGCTACATCTTAGGAAGTGGTTCTCGCATACTTCACACTTCAGAATTACGGGGTTTGCTGTTAACGCTGAATCAAAGCACCCCAGCCGACGCTGTGGGCGTAATAATCGAGCTCGACACAGTCCGCAAAAGAAATAATTTTAGCAGAGCGTGGTTTCGATACACGGACCTCTGGGTTATGGGCCCAGCACGCTTCCTCTGCGCCACTCTGCTGGCTGGGGTTGCGCCGGCTCTGCGCCACGTGACGTGGGACACTTGGAAAGTGTTGTCTGCGTCGCTTTCACACGCCTGTATTTAATTGCGTATCATCTCCTACAGCTCTCAGCTTGACTTGTCTCGACTTTGCTCGACTGACGCTACGCTGACGCTTGCAGGCAGCGATATTTACCACGATCGACTCGACATGCAGCTGCGAGATGCACAGGAGCAACAAAGCACTCCACGATGCGGCGACATACGAAATCCACTGGCCAGCTACGCGTCGGCAACTAACAAAATGCCGACCCTGCCAGGATTCGAACCTGGAATCTTCTGATCCGTAGACAGACGCGTTATCCGTTGCGCCACAGGGCCAGTGGCAGCATTTGCTTCTACGAGACAAGTGCAATTCGCTAAGAAACGTGTTCTCCATGGCTGAGCAAGCTCCCAAGGAAGGTACCTCTCGTCCAGCTGCGTGGCCGCAGTGCGCCTGCAGAGCTTAGAGCTTGCCACGCATCTGCTCTCGCTGTTCGACAGGTAGCAGAAGGCAAGGCGCGCGTTTTCCCGCGTTTTCTCGACGACCAGAGCCGGTTGATGTGCATGTAAGCGTAGCATATGAAACAAGAATAGCACGAAGCATTGGTAGTCAGGTGCCAAAGTCGCAGTATGGCATCAGGTGGCGATCGTATGTTTCTGTGGCCACCACCGGTTTGCAGCAAAGTGAATACCGCTAACTGAGAGCACTGTGTTGTAGCCCCAGTGGCGCAATTGGTTAGCGCACGGTACTTATAAGGCAGTAGCCGTGAGCAATGCCGGGGTTGTGAGTTCGAGCCTCACCTGGGGCATACTTTTAATTCTTAGCAGCTGTCTCTGACAGCAACAGGAGGCTAGGTTTGAGATGTATCAGCTATTTGAGTAACATAATTGTGCATTCGAGACGCTAGCTGCGTCTTCCTCGGTAGTATAGTGGTTAGTATCCCCGCCTGTCACGCGGGAGACCGGGGTTCGATTCCCCGCCGGGGAGGCACATCCGATTTTTAATTGCTGCTCTATCACTCGCCGAACTTAGTGTAGGACGTTTGCGGCTACTAGCACCATATCTCTCGCACACAGGCATCTGTGTACAGCGCATCCTCGGTAGTATAGTGGTTAGTATCCCCGCCTGTCACGCGGGAGACCGGGGTTCGATTCCCCGCCGGGGAGGTGCGTTTTTTATCTCACAAACCTGTTCGAGTGTTGCGCGTATGGGGGTCGTAAGAGCATTAACTTTGCGATCGTGGAGTGTAGTTGGTGCGAAATCTTAAAAAATGCTACATCTTAGGAAGTGGTTCTCGCATTCTTCACACTTCAGAATTACGGGGTTTGCTGTTAACGCTGAATCAAAGCACCCCAGCCGACGCTGTGGGCGTAATAATCGAGCTCGACACAGTCCGCAAAAGAAACAATTTTAGCAGAGCGTGGTTTCGATACACGGACCTCTGTGTTATGGGCCCAGCACGCTTCCTCTGCGCCACTCTGCTTGCTGGGGTTGCGCCGGCTCTGCGCCACGTGACGTGGGACACTTGGAAAGTGTTGTCTGCGTCGCTTTCACACGCCTGTATTTAATTGCGTATCATCTCCTACAGCTCTCAGCTTGACTTGTCTCGACTTTGCTCGACTGACGCTACGCTGACGCTTGCAGGCAGCGATATTTACCACGATCGACTCGACATGCAGCTGCGAGATGCACAGGAGCAACAAAGCACTCCACGATGCGGCGACATACGAAATCCACTGGCCAGCTACGCGTCGGCAACTAACAAAATGCCGACCCTGCCAGGATTCGAACCTGGAATCTTCTGATCCGTAGTCAGACGCGTTATCCGTTGCGCCACAGGGCCAGTGGCAGCATTTGCTTCTACGAGACAAGTGCAATTCGCTAAGAAACGTGTTCTCCATGGCTGAGCAAGCTCCCAAGGAAGGTACCTCTCGTCCAGCTGCGTGGCCGCAGTGCGCCTGCAGAGCTTAGAGCTTGCCACGCATCTGCTCTCGCTGTTCGACAGGTAGCAGAAGGCAAGGCGCGCGTTTTCCCGCGTTTTCTCGACGACCAGAGCCGGTTGATGTGCATGTAAGCGTAGCATATGAAACAAGAATAGCACGAAGCATTGGTAGTCAGGTGCCAAAGTCGCAGTATGGCATCAGGTGGCGATCGTATGTTTCTGTGGCCACCACCGGTTTGCAGCAAAGTGAATACCGCTAACTGAGAGCACTGTGTTGTAGCCCCAGTGGCGCAATTGGTTAGCGCACGGTACTTATAAGGCAGTAGCCGTGAGCAATGCCGGGGTTGTGAGTTCGAGCCTCACCTGGGGCATACTTTTAATTCTTAGCAGCTGTCTCTGACAGCAACAGGAGGCTAGGTTTGAGATGTATCAGCTATTTGAGTAACATAATTGTGCATTCGAGACGCTAGCTGCGTCTTCCTCGG